>NW_007729496.1:149953-150927 GCF_000696425.1 Galeopterus variegatus
TAATCTTACAGGACCTCAATTAAAGCCTAGAATTTAAATGTCAGGATGAGAATTAGTTTAGAGGTTTGAGACCAGGTAACTGAATTATGGATAAAAAGAAATAGCTTAATGGGGGGGGGACCTCTGTAATGATAACAAAATGCCAATGCTTGGCACATGTGCCCATGTCATATCCTACTTTTTTAAGACACTTTCTCTTCATGAGGACCCCCGGGGAAAGTGGCAGCTGTACTAGCACATTAGGCACTTTAACAGCACACAGCGAATGGACGTGTAACTTCTTGGAAAGCCCTCCTACTGCTGTTAAACCAAAGACAGTTAAAATAGAGCTGAGTGGTTCTCCTCCCACAAGGATTTTATTAGGGATTAAAGGCTTGCTAGAAGATATTCTCCGGGGGAATTATTATAGAAGCATGCAGCCACTGCTACTTAAGAGAGAGGTGAAAATCCATCCCACAGGACTTCTGCAAGGGTTTCAAGGGATTAGGCATGTGGAATTACTTTCTTTGCCATATATGCAATATATGTATTAATTGGGTTTTGTTTATCTCCATGTTATTTTAATATCCCCAAGTTTCAAGGCCTCGTTAAGCCCCACTTTATTTGCAAATCCTTCCTTGAAACTTCTTTCCCCAATGAGCAACCTTTTCTCTGAATTCCACTAATACTGACAAGAAAAACCCAACTAGCAAAGACAAATGTCTTCTCTTTCACAGTAGTTTTCATATCAGTGCATTCCTTTCCATCCTCATTTTTGTCACACTCATCAGTCTCTTAACACTGTATCTTTGTACTACTAAAACAACCTCTTAAATGTACCCTGGTCACCACTATTTTGCTTATGTCAATCTTCTTAGTTCCTTAATGCCTGAAGGACTAATTAACAAATGTCAATTAGGCCTTAACATTTTCATGAAGTGGGACCAGGACTAGGGCCAGAGCAGGAATAAGGTTAGTGCATGAAGCTGGGGTGA
>NW_007729496.1:152506-153995 GCF_000696425.1 Galeopterus variegatus
AAAAAAAAAGGCTGAGAACAGCCATATAATATTAATTTATATAGTTGTAGGCTTCAAGTGCCTCATCATCAAGGCATCTAATCATTATCCCTGACAAATGTTGGTGCTTTATTAACTAGTGCTGTTTGAGAAATGTAGGATGCTTTCTTGAGAGTGAGAAGTATGTGATTAAGAAGTATGGAGACAGGGTGAGAAAGAGAGAATATAAATCAAATGACTACTTGTCCACTTAAAGCAATATCATCTCCATATACCATCTGAGGCTCTTCATTTCCCCCTGGTATAAGGAAAGCTAACTTTGCAAAGCAAATATGAACAGTGTAAGTTCATGGAAATTGGAATTGGAAATCTTGAGGGTATTAGTCCCACTTTACCACTTACTATTAACCTCGGGCAAATCACCTAATTTCACTGAGCCTGATTTTGTCATCTTTGAAAGGGGGATAAAGACATTGATCCTACCTACCTTTGGCAATTACAGTGTTTCTAAAAGTGCTTTACAAAGTACTGTGCAAATATAAGGTAATATTGCTTTGATTATTATGTCTGTATTAGGTAATTTAGTCCTTGACTTCATTTCCATTTAATTGTTTTTTGTTATGTATACATCTCTAATGCATACATTATCATATGTTTAAATTGTATTTGTGAGTAAGATAGCTATTTACATCCATTTATACTGTAACTGGGANGCCTGAAGGACTAATTAACAAATGTCAATTAGGCCTTAACATTTTCATGAAGTGGGACCAGGACTAGGGCCAGAGCAGGAATAAGGTTAGTGCATGAAGCTGGGGTGAGGGTTTAAAGATTATGGCAAGGTGTCTACATTCGAACTGTTTTTGTGGAGCTAGGAAAAGATAATCAGTCACATAAAATATTAAATAACAACACAGAATTCTTATAGTTGAAGAATAGCACAGAAAAAAGCCTTGAGTATTTGTTTACTTTTTTCATTCATTTGCTGATCAAGCATGTAGATTACATACGTATCTAATAATCAGCCCACCTCTCTGGTCTAACATATTAGACCACTTATTGTTCCAGACACTGATTATTATTAATTAAGCCTAAGGTTAATTACTAATGAGTTATTCAGACAGCAAAAGAAAGCAGAAGATCCTTGTAGGTTGGGAGTGGCTAGGAAGATTTTTTTTTTGACCGGTAAGGGGATCACAACCCTCCGCACGGTGTTGTCTGCACCACGCTCAACCAGTGAGCTAACCGGCCATCCCTATAGAGGATCCAAACCCGTGGCCTAGGCGCTACCAGCGTCACACTCTCCCGAGTGAGCCACGGGGCCAGCCTGGAAGATTTTTTATAGAAGACAAAAAAGTACAAACTCTGCCTTCTGATGGCGTAACTTCTACTCCATTCCCACACAGTCAAACTGGACTACAGGTTATCTCTTCAGCATCCCTAGTGGCTTTCTGAACTTTTGTCACTGCTATCCTTCATGGATGGCAATGCCTATCATTCACTTTGTATT
>NW_007729496.1:154853-157693 GCF_000696425.1 Galeopterus variegatus
ATGTTTAAATTGTATTTGTGAGTAAGATAGCTATTTACATCCATTTATACTGTAACTGGGAAAATTTACATAGATGTTTCTGCCATTTTCTTATATATTATAGTGTGTTCTTCAGTGTAATTTTCAAATCATGATGTCAGGTTTTAGGCAACGCTCAGAAAGAAATTCTTCTACCTACTTTAGAATGTATGAATATAAACAATATCAAATTCCTCAGTGTCTTTTATAAACTCTATTATTATACTTTGTAATTCAAAGAAATTATGAAAAACAAAATATGTTGATAAAATGTATAAGAAAATTAAGAAAAAAATGGAACTGCAATTGCCAATTTTCTGCTTATAATATTCTTAACTTATGAGATTCTTCTATTGTCCTAATATTTCTGATGTCATTCCAGAGGCATCATTTGCTAATGTCATTTGCTAATAAAATTTAAAGGCTTTTTTTTATTTTTTAAAATACTTTTTGTATTATGAAGAAGCTAAAAATCACATTATATCTCCCTCCTGGCTACCTTCCAACCCAAAATTCAAAAATAAGAAAGGTTCAGTAATGAAGATAATTTTCTCAGAAAAAGCATTTGTTAATTTTTATAGGTTATATTTCATTACTCTGATGCTTTGAAACTCTGCAGGTTATGAAGGCATTAATAAACCATGTAACAAAAGTGAGGATACAAGGATACAAGTTTAGTTTTGTTTTTGTTTTTTTTAAGTCTTTGAAATAAAAAGAAGAATTTTTACTGCTTATATGACACTAATAAAACCTTAAACAAGTTCTGAGGAAAGACTACACAGGTCATTCAACAGCCATTTAATATAAACATAAAAATTATAAATTCTTAGACTTTTTTGATGATCAGACTCTCTCTTTATTAATGTTTGCTTCTTAATGATGGCGTGTTGTGGCAGAATGCTCTAAATCCTGCAGGTTTTGGGAGATGAATGGAAAAACTGGGAGAGGTCACTGAACTGACATTCAGAGCCTGCTTGAAATGCATCAGTGATTTAAGTGTCTACATAGGAGAAAAAAGAGGAAGAATAACTTCTGAGAATAAAGGTAGAAGGTGTCATTTTGGCAGACCAAAGTGTAAACAAAAACCAACCAACCAACCAAAGAAAAATCCTAACCCTCAAATAACATTACTAAAATGCTGCTTTTTTTTTTTTTTTTTTTTGTAAATGAAGAGCAAATCATCATAAAAGAGAGGACATTAGGTTACACAGTATTAT
Organism: Galeopterus variegatus; assembly: GCF_000696425.1. Lineage (NCBI taxonomy): Eukaryota > Metazoa > Chordata > Mammalia > Dermoptera > Cynocephalidae > Galeopterus > Galeopterus variegatus. The sequence goes on from NW_007729496.1 coordinate 156,089, forward strand.
ATATTGCAAAAGGGTTAATGGTGCCTGGAAAAGAGCAAAAAGATTCTTTTGGCCCCCTTTTCAGATGTAGCAAACCATTCTGCCCCATCCCTTTCTCCTCCATTCCTTTTTTTCTCCTCTTTGTTTTCTAATGCCCGAAATATTCAGTGGGGGAAGATGATGTCCTCTAGACAAATAAGGAAAAGTTCCCTTTTCATTTTCTTACCTCAGGCCCCTAGGACAAACATATAATTCTGATGCTGAAAAAAAATTCTCAGCCTAAAAAATAAAGACAGTATCTTACTTCAACTGAATAGAAGATTGAATGGTAATGAATAACCTCCTTGCATTTGCAGAATTGCTATGCTTTGTAAAGAACCCTCATATGTGGTATACTTTGGTTCCTCCCAGAAATCATGTGAGGTGAGCAGGGGAGGCTCATTTCTTCCATTTGTTTCACCAATAAGGAAGAGACTCAAAGGTGTTACATGATTTGCCCAATATCATTCAGGGTCAGATCTTGGACCAATAATCTGCGTATTATCACCTTTCCACCACCCATATTGCCTCAATAAGCTTTCATTGCTGAGAAATTTCACTAATATGAAACAGATATATATGAGTTACAAAAAAGTAATTCTTCTGTGATTTTCATGGTTGATAGCATTATCTGTGTTTTCCTATTTAGTTAATGAGATATCTTTTATCTATATACACCGAGTACTATTGATTAAAGGAAATTATATAACAAGTACGTAGATCCATAAAACAAAATAAATAGAATTTCATTAATATCGAATTATTTTTAAAACTTTATTCTAACAGAAAAACAATTACGTATGAATTTTTAATAAGGAAGTGCATCTATCCACTCAAGTAGTGGTCCAAAAATATTATTGAGCACCTACCATGTTGTAGGCAATGCACTGGGTACTACAGATATAAAAGGAAACAGCAAACCTGTCTGTGCCTTCATGACCCGCCTATCCAGCAGATAAGAAAGACATATAGCAAAAAGTTACTAAATGCCTAAATGCAGAGGCTATGAGAATCTAGCCTAGTTGGGTTTGGGGGTCAGGAAAGCTTCTTTCAACTTCTTTCAAGACAATAAAGGTAAAAAAAAAAGAAAAAAAAAGATAGGATACGCATAAGCAAAAAGGAAGATAAAGGAAGAGGGGAGGAGGGAGCTCCATGAAAGAGCATTTCAGGCAGAGGAATAATGTGGAATTTAGTGGAGTAGGTGTGATCACCCGAGGAGACAGTTGAGGATGAGAAAAGACAGGCTGCAGATCATGGAACTCCAATATTAGATAGTCAGTCAAAGGAGAAACAACCAGAAAGATTTTATGACTTTACCACATATTTTACTTCGCACTGAATTCTCTATTCCTTAAACCAGGGCTCAAAATGGCACAAGTACATTGTTTTTATTTTCTGAAATGTTGTATTCACGTGGAATAAAAAAACCGAATATCCTTAGACACCTTCTTCTTACCAGACTTTTTTACCAACATAGTCTCATTTAATCCTCAAAATCTTGACCAAATGAAACCCTGTCTGCTTCCTACTGTGGCTTAAGAAGCTTATTGTTTTCCAAAAATCCGCGATCGCAGATCCAGAATTAGA
>NW_007729496.1:158935-160282 GCF_000696425.1 Galeopterus variegatus
ATTTTCCCTCTCAATATGCCTCTTTTTTATCCTGCTGGTAGGAGAGGAAGAAAGTTGTTGGCAACCATCCTCCCAATCGAATCCCATAAATAATCTGGCCCGTTTCTTCCGTGCCATGTTCCAGAAATTAGTGAACACTTGAGAAAATTCTGAAAACTTTCAAGGTAGCAGGACAGGTTAATGCAAAATGGAAAAATAAATCCTGAAACTTTACTAGAAAGGAGAGTCAATGCCCCTACTTCTATTATGGATGAATATCAACCTTCAGACCTGGAAATGATTCATTCATGTTCATCCTTTTCAGAAAGAGCAATGGGGTGGGGTTGGGGGACATCTCACATTCTACAGTTCTGAAGGACACCAGGTTGCAATATATTGGGTAGATTAAATGGATTGAGATTTCACAGGGAGGAATAGAGAAAGGAAGATCACAAAGCAGAAAGGGGCAGATGAATAAATGGGAAGCAATGTGGGAAAGAGGCAAGAAGCATGTTGTCAAAGGGGCTGTAGAAGAAACAGGGGTCTGTTTCCAAGGGAATAGGTGTCTCAAGCAGAGCGGATACGGCAGATGTAATCAGACAGCTTCAAGGCAAGTGGACTCCAAACAGAGTTCAGGCCCCTGCCTGGCAAAGGCAGACCAGCTCTCCAGCAAGGAGACCAAAAAAGAGCTATGGGAACCCAGCAAAAGGGTAGCTTTCTGTTAGTTTCTCAGCTTTTGAAACACCTACTTTGGAGTGTCACTTTCCAACCAGGGAGACAGAGTGTTTGTAAAAAGCATAAATTCTTGGAACACAATCCGAGCAATCAGAATCTTCTGGGGTCACACCTGGTATCATTGATAAATGCCCTAGTTGAGTCTTAAGCACAATTTAATAACCAATGGCTGAGAAGATAAAAGTGTGTTCTTCAACTTCTTTCGTTCTCAGAGTAAAGGTCTGTAGTTTCAGAGGTGACTGTGTCTGTTTTTAGTGGTGAGGAGGTACAATCAGACTCTGAGGCTGAAGCACAAATTACAACTTCATCAGAGCAGGGTGGGGACCAAAAGAGACTACTTAGGAAAGAGAAGAGAGATAAAGGCCTTAAAAAATCATGTCACCCAGACAACAGTCATCAAGGCCCTAATCTGAGATCACTATGCTAGGTGCCAACAGCAACATACTGCACTCTCCCTCAAAGAACTGTTATTCAAGTTTTAGGCCTAAAAATAAATTTGGGAGTAGAATTTCTGTGAAGGAGAAAAGTCTAATTAATTAGAAATTTGTATACATGTTCACCTAATTTGTATTCTCCAGCAGATAAGCCACACTAGATAAACCACGTTCAAAATCAGGAGTTCTGACAGAAATC
>NW_007729496.1:162449-172529 GCF_000696425.1 Galeopterus variegatus
TGGTGACCCGCTTCACGGCCAACATCAGCGAGCTCAACTCCATGATGCTGTCCACCGCGGCTCCCGGCCCCGCCGTGGGCGCCCCGCTCTGCTCGTCCTACCTGATCCCCAAAGAGATCCAGCTGCCCACGACCATGACGACGTTCGCCGAAATCCAGCCTATGCCCGCCATCGAGGTCACGGGCGGCGCGCAGCCCGCGACGGGGGCCCCGCCGGCTGGGGGCGCTGTCCTGGAGACCCCGGCGGCCGGGCCCGAGGCTGCGACCTGCAAGCCGGACCTGGAGGAGTTGGTGGCCCTCACCCCGCCATCCCCTTTCAGAGACTCGGTGGACTCGGGGGGGAGTACAACCCCCAACTCGCCAGTGTCAGAGTCGGCCCTCTGTATCCCATCGTCTCCCAAATATGACACTCTTATCATAAGAGATTACACGCAGAGCTCCTCGTCGTTGTGAATGTCCCTGCAAACCACGCTGGGTTCCGCGTGCAGAGCTGAGACACAGTGACAAGCATAGTCACCTGGTTAAGACCCGAGGTGGAAGATGCCAAGTACACTTGTAATGGAAACATGAGATTAATAGTGCTATTTAACAACACGGACGAAGACACCAACTACAAATCTTCTGGCAGATCTTCTTCCAGTTGCCTTAGAAAACATGGGCTTTTAAGAAACACTGCTTATATTTTTGAGGGCTGACAAGGAGGCTGTTAAAACAGTTACATACCAAGTGCTTTGCTCTAGGGAAGCAGTGAGTGTGAAACAGCATAATGGAGGGTGAAAAGCATAGTTAATAAGCAACTGTAAAAAGTTTTGTTTACTTTAATTCTTTTCCCAGAAGAGTCTTTGATTCACCAAACATGAATGTACATTTTCTAACAAACTCGAAATCTGGGACCAAAATATCAACCTTTCTTTTTTCTTTTTTTATTTTCTTTTTCTTTCCTTTAAAGACCTTGAAAAGCAGTAACTTTGGCCCAGTATGTGCTGAGGCATTGTTGTGAGTGTGTCCCATGCGTAACTGGACAGTAAGTGCTGTATTAATGTACATAGGGCTTCTACCAGAGACTTTTCTCTCCAAGTTGGTTGTGAAATGCTCTTCCAAAAGCCTGCATCCGGGATTCTACCTAGTTATTTCAGATTCACCTCCATTAACCAAGAAAACCAGTGAAAGATTTCTTGACTATTTCACCATGTTGCCAACCAATACTGGAGTAGCAAAAAAATATTTTCTGGAACACTGTTTTGTAATTCCCTCACTGGGGTGCATTGTGTAGCTGGAAATTCTCTTTATATTAATTCTTGAGCTCCAGCCCAGCTATCTCTTTCATGAAACATGGCCACTCCTCCTTATGAATGCTGTTCCGTTAGTATTGCCAGCTAAAATATTCAAATATGCATTTGGGCTTCTTCATTCCTTTCTTTTGAGAACCTGATGCACAAACAGCTCCTCTGTTCTTTTAGAGTCCCACCACTAGGAGAGTGGTCCATAGACCCACTGAAGACATTGTCACGATTGGAGGGACTGTTGTTGACAGAATTAACATAATCGTAATACACTGGAAATTTTAAATTGTGTCAAGTCGGCTTAGCAGAGATTTAGCTATGCCAATGAGCAGTGATTTTAACTTTTCTTGGCTGCTTAAACAGGGCAGCTATGAACTATGACAAATGTAGATTTTTTTCAAAGCAATACAGAATACTAAAACAGAGGAACCTTAATGAACATCAACCACACAATCTTTCTTAGCCATTCCAAAAAGAGGCGAAGCAATTATTAATATTTTCCTTTTTAAAATGATTATTAATATGATTTTGTGCACTTCATACTGTCACTTTTTAAATACTGCAGAAAAGAGATTTAGAGTCATAATAGAAACACATGTGCTTTGGTAGGCTCATATAGGTAGAATTCATAACTTAAAACCTAAATCCAATGTCATCTCTTTCTTCCTCCCATTGCAGCTATCCTCAGGTACCAAATGTTCTTGATTTTTAAATATGGATAGTGATAAAAGGAAGAGGTGTCCTATAAATTTAAAGTTCAGTTGACCCAGCCTTATACTAAAGATAGCCTTATGAAAAAGATTTGCTGTGAGGCAGAAGTATATTTTTGGCAGAGAGAAAAATAGATAGTTTTTTCCTTTAGCTTAATATCTTTATTTTGTTAAGTATTTTTTATTTCACGACTACTTAAAAAATTTGAGAAATGGAAATCTATACACTGGCATAATTTATTATTCTCCACTTTTAAAAGTTATAATAAATATACTTCTTACTGACTTTCCTGATAGCTGTTCCTATTTGAAACTTTAAGTCAAATCTCCCAATATAAAACATTAAAGCTAACATTAACTTACTAAAATATTAGTTTAAAAGAAATCAAACCTCCCAAATCAAATTTGAAAATAGAGCACCCTCATCCCAAATATAATCAGAGCACCCTGATCCCAAATATAATGAGACTCTTGAAACAGAAGTGAAATCTAGCTAAATTTTATGGCTTCGTTGAAAGCAAATGTCTGCCTGTACCTGAAAAACAAATATATATATTTTGAAGTATTAATACCCCTGAATCCTCAACAAAAAGAGTAGTATTCACCTGGGGATTACTGTCTTGATTTATTAGGTATTGAAACCTTTCTAAATATGCTCTACTCTTTAAGTTTTAAATTTTGTTTTAAATTTTAAGTTTTAAAATTTGTTTCATAAAATCCTTATGTTGATTTACTGTCTTGATTTATTAGGTATTGAAACCTTTCTAAATATGCTCTACTCTTTAAGTTTTAAAATTTGTTTTAAATTTTAAGTTTTAAAATTTGTTTCATAAAATCCTTATGTTGATTGCCATTTTATACTCAATTACAATAAGTTTCACTCCGTTGACCAAGAAGGAGAACATTTTTTAAACTTTCTCCACGATCAAATTCTTTTTTATAATTTTTATTAACATATTTCTTTAAAAAGCATGAGAAACTATTAGAAACTAAAATTTAATGCAAGCAAATTGCCATCTGATAATTCCACCTCATATCACAATCAACTGTAATAATAAAAGTGTATCCAATTGGAGGAGAAGAAGATGCATTTTTCTCCGTATTTCTAAACCTTTGCCACTTCATTAAATACACTGTATATTGGACATAATACTATTAATTTGCATTCTTGATATCTTTTATTTTGGAATGATGCTAACTGTCTCTGCCAATTCTAATACCAGGTTCCAAGTAATAACTCTACAATACAAAGAGAACTGAATATTCATTCTAGGGCTACGATATGAACTTCACAATTCATTTGGGTACCTATTCTCCTTGAATTTCCTTGAAAATAATCTGTTCCTGGTGCCCAATGATAATTCAGTCGGAGCCAACATGACTAAAAGGAAGGGAAAAGTACAGTGAAATGCTATGGCTCAGCAAAGTGACCTAAAGGAGAGTTTGGCCCCGGGATGAAAAAGAGAAGACCTGGTTTGATCAAGTTATACTAATTAATCTAAGCAGTCCACTCATCCTTCTACTTTGGGAGAGGAGTGGGGGCAGCCTGAGAAGACCATATTTGGATTGGGAAGAACTGTCTTTCTGGGCTAGGGCTGGGGAACAGAAAGAGAATATGAAAAGGAAAATCATAAGAGATTTGACTGAAGCAAGGGAAAAACAAGCAAATCCCCAAATGTGCTAATCCCTGAAAGAAACAGTCTTTCCCAAACTACTGCTGTTACCAGCAAGGGATCATGAAGACTAGGAGCTATTTCTGACTATAAATGAATTGTGTAATGGCTCTGCTGCAGTCCTGTGACTTCCAAACCAGGAATTAAACACTCTTTTTAAGGAAGGAAAAAAAAAAAAACCCACACATTTCCTATACTAGCCTCCCAGCAAAATGTACATGTTTTGGGGACTTCGAAGGTATTATCTGAGTTCACATTTAGCAACAGCTTATTAATAACCATCAAGCTGTCAGAATCTCTATAGTTACCATTTACCATTTTATACTGTGAAAAAATACGGATCAGTGAAAACATAAAGATAAATCAGAATTCACGTCAAAGAGGGTCTGAGGCCTGGGAGATTCTTTGCTGTCTATTGAAGAATGAGGCATGTATAAAATAGTTGGCTGAATTTCACTGATCTTTCCAATGTGAACAAATATACTATGTATATTGTGTGTATTTCTAGAATTCAATGGCAGCTGCTGGTGATGTTGTAATTAGAAATCTATATAGAATATAGATGTTTTAGAAAGATGGTGCCAATCCCAAAAGATTTGTGTGGGCTCCAAGTGCTTGTACTTACTTTTTTCTGCACTTATAACTGATTTGGTTTTAAAATTGTGTGTGTGTATCTGTTATTTTTCTGTTGTTGCAGCTTGTACTATTAAAATAATAGAGAATGTTAAATTATTTTGATGTGAATTGCAAATGATTTTTTTCATAAAGTTTAACATTTTTATCAGCATTGTTTCGCTTTGTACTTGTACAAATGTGTTTTATTTTGGCATTCAAAAATACACTTGCCTGTTTTTCAGTTGTCTAAATCATGTTATAATTGGTGTTTGTGAAGTCACTTACTTTTTGAAAAAATATTAAAAAAGAAACTATGATATGACTTTAAGATTATTCCCCTCAGATGTTTAGAATGTTGTCTTAGTAGTGTTTTCGAAGACAAAAAGAGTCATGCTATTAATTAATTTGAAATTCTGAACGATCTACACATTTGAATTACAGGGTCTACAAATAACAGTGGACAATAGATTAAAAGAAAAACATAAATTAACCACAAACCACCCAGAGATACCATCCCCAAACACATCTAAAAACACCTTTTAAAACATAAATAAACACATACTTTCAAAAAAAGGAATGGAGGGAATGAATATACCTTGTTTTTGTGTCTAGACATACAAATTACAGAAAAAGTGTCACAATTATCTGTTTACGAGGTAACATCACACAGATAAAAAAGATTATGTGTGTGTGTCTGTGTGTATACACACATTTATACAGATATTTTACTTTGAATATATATGTGTGTTTGTGTGTATATTTGTATTTCTTTGTATTTGTATGTACGTATCTGTATGACTTTCCCAGAAAAAAATTTACTATTCAAATTACATTTTACTTTGACTAATTCTTAAGCAAATTTACAGTCGCTGAGCACAAATCAGCAAAATCCTAAAAGCAGAATATAGAATAGATGTTTGATGTATAGTCAAGAAAGATAAGGTAGATTTTTCTCTATGTTTCCAAATATTGTATTATTTATACTCATATATAATATATGTGCACACACACATATATACAAGGGCTCTTCAAAACGCTCACAAAAATATTTGTATTATCTTTTAATTCCATTTTCCACGAACTTTTTGAAGTACCTTCATAGATGGATATATACACACATATATATGCAAACATATATACACATATATTATTATACAAAATATTTTGATCTTGAAAAAGTAAACCATTTTCTCTGCTTTGTCAGACTCTACCCTTCAGTGTCTTCTATTCTGATATAATATAATTGAGCATATGGTTATATAAAATTGAGACTGGGGTGAGATATCTGAACCACACATATGGAAAATTATCTTCAAAAATCAAGAGTCTTATAAGACTCCACAGAATCATGGAAGGCCATTCAAAACCAGCTGATGCAATAGAAATAGCAATGAATTAAAAGCTAGGATCTATTACCCTGTCTCCATATGACCTTAGGTATATTGCCTTGATTTCTCTATAACTCAGTTCCTCTTTCTTTAAATGCAGAAGAGAGTTACAATAATCTGAGGGGGTTTTTTTTTGTTTGTTTGTTTTGTTTTTTATTTCCAGCATTCTTGGTACATGATAAAAGCTCGATAGGTAGTAGCTATTATGAGTGGCAATGTAGTAGAATTTATTATACAGATAATATTCAGCAGGAAACATAAATATGTTATGTACCTTATTATTTGTGGAGCTATAACAAATTCTTGTTCAACTTACAGTGTATATCATGGGGGAAATTTATTGAGGTTTGAGGTCATATGCACCCTTGGAATTATCCGTTGAGGACAACTTAGTAGACTGATATTGAACACCATAAAAAGAATGCTTTAATTCTGTAATAATCTCTGCTGAATGTTGGCCAATTTTTTGTTATGCTATACATTAATGATCAGTTTTATAAAACAAACAATTCTCAAACATTTACTATTTTTATGGAAGCTAACTAGACAGGTAGGTGGGTAAAAAGATAGAATTATATTAATAAAGTTATCTCCTTAAACAAAAGCATACTATTTACATTTTTTCTCAAAGTATTTTGAAATTTAGAATCAATTACTACAATTCACCTAATTTATTTTTTAATTATGTCAATGGATAAATTCTACAAAAAAAAGTTTAAATTCAGCTTTCCCAGACATTTTTAGAATTCTAAACCGAGAGTATTTCAGAAAAACTTAACTTCCACAAGAATAAATATTTTAAATTTGATTTTACTCCAGGTCAAAGGCGTTTATTTTTGCCAGGATATGTCTTTTTGAGGTACATATGATCTATAAACAGTCTAGTTATATTTTATGCACATCATACACATTTGGCTTACTTGTAGTCTTTACTCACTGAGAAAAAAATTAAGCTTTACATACTATCATATTTCTATAATGGAATAAATGTTATTTCTTAAATTATATGAATGACATATCCATGAAAATCACATAATATCGTAAATTGGGTTTTCTGCACTGCTAAAGAGTAATAGGCAATTCATAAAAATAAAAGCTTTTAGAGTTTCAAAAGCTGGAAAAATGTAATAATCACAAGTTAAGTGGCTATCGTCACCTCAGAACTTACCATTTTTAAATATGCTAATGTGCATGAACATTTTTTTATGAGGATGTCTCGTCAGAGTAGTGTTTCATGGAATGGATTATGGATATGCTCCAATATACAGTTTATCATTTGTACACACTTTTTCTTTTGGTTTTCAAAATATATTGCTATTTCCATGAAGATCTCCCAGGGCTTTTAGAGCAGAAAACATGGACTGATACAGCTATGGCATCACCTACTGAGCCATGGGAAATCTCGCTCAATTTTGTTCTTCATTTGCCTTCCATTTTCTGGCTTCTCAGTCCTCTATTAGCACATTTACTTTACTTTCATGGATCAAACTAGGGTTTTTTAAAAATTTTTTATTTTATTTTATTTTATTTTATTTTCAGTCATAAATGTCTGACTGCCCCTTAACTCCAACAGCCTCAAATGAAGCAGTATGTGAGATACAGCATCAGTGGATGTCTACTAGCCAGTGACGTGCATTCCACGGACAGCAGCAGGATTTTGGAATATCATCCAGAAGCCATTTTTAGAAATACTGTTCAGATTCTTTCTAATTTACCTAGATAAGTAAATGTACACAGACATATGTGTAACATATACCATACCAGTGCATTTATTCTTCTGCATGCTCAAGATGATGACTTCAGCCTTTTATTTCCCTGTGTGTTGTGGTACTCTCTATCACATGCTTAAGCTCTTCTCGCTGAAGATCTCAAATCATACTGTTAGCCCTTGCCTGTTCACCCCACTCTCCAAAGAGGCATGAAACAGTCTAAATGCATACAGAGAGCAAAGGTCTTACTCTGGGAAGCCAAGTACCTACTCTAATAACTCAAGGCAAATCAGCAACAAAGTTAGGAGAACACCTTAGCTACTTCTATTCAGCCAGTACGAAAGAAGCCAGTAGTAATGCTTTCTTGCTCTTTGTATGGAAATAAAAAGCACCAAATTAAATTCCTAAGAAATGAGAGGGGGGTGAGATATAACCATTCCTAACTGACACAGTAGGAGTCAGGACCCCCAAGAAAAATGTACTGATAATGACAGGGCTAACAAACAGATTAAAAAGCCCACATAAATCAAAGAAAGCTAAGAAGCCCCAAACAAAGAATAATGCAATTGTGCTACTGAGTGATATTATTTGCTGAGCCAGCACCATCAGTAAAGACAGTCCTGATATATACAAAGCACTGAGAGAGGTGAATGCTAAATAAAGGCAGATATATGAATATTAATGCCCAACAAAAAATAATTCAAAATAAATGTCATTAAAAGGGTTAAAAGGGATATTTTAAACTGAACCTACATGGCTTCAAAAGTTATAAAACAAGTACTAACAGAAACATAAGAAAAAAATTACACAATAGCAATGCAACTCTTTCATATATGTAACTTAGAAGTATATCAAAAAAAAAGAAAAAATTAGATAAGATTCAGAGGAATCAAGTAACACAAATAGCAAAAATAATCAAAAAATCTAGGTAGAACTTTATTCCTGTTAACATAGAACAAACATTCTTTTCATCATCATTAAAACCTTTATACATTAACCTCTGATTAGGCCACAGAGGAGATCTTACAAATTCCAGAAAGCAAAGTTCATTGACAAAAAGATATAAAATATTACATTTTTAAAAATGTGTTCACTTGTAATCTCTCTTCTAAGACAGTATCTGGGATGAAGAGAAAAACTTAATGAAAACTACAACCTACTTAGAAGTGAACATTAGAAATAACTTGCATATTAAAATCTGTAGAACAGCCAAAGAGTATTCCAAAGAAACTGTTTTACTGCAAGTGTATATGTTTTTTTAAATAGACTGAAAATAAATGAATTAAACACTTAATAGAAGATGTTGAAAAATTAACAATAAAAAGATATATGTGAATAATTAATATTGATTAAATCAAGTGTAATACAAGAAAAAAATATTTAAAAAAAATATTTTTAAAGAATTCAAAATAATCATTAAAACCAAAGTCTTTTCATTTGAAAATATCAATACATTGACAAATATTATCAAATCTAATTGAGTAAAAGAGTGAAACTGCAAATATTAGTAATGAGAAAGGAAAAATGCAGATAGAGATATAGGTGTATGAAACTACTAGGTAAAATTTTTCACTAATAAATTTGAAAATATGTATAAAACAAATATTGTTGAGAAATTTAAATTACCAAATTGAAACAAAAACAAGTAGAAAACTCAAACAAATAATGATACAATATTCTGAAAAGGAATTTAAAAATACCTTACTCTAAAAAGCATAAGCCTAAATATTTCACAGGTAAATTTCACCATGACATACAAATATAGAAAATGAAAACAGGGAAACATCTATAGCTTATTCATGAGACTTTCATAACTTTGGTACACATATCAGACAAAAATGGAAATAAAAGAAAATTATAGGTTAATCTCATTATAAATATAGATTATTTTTAAATCCCCAGTAAAGTATTTACATATCAAATTGTGAAATTTAATAAACTAATAATACTTCATAAACAAGTATAGCTTATCCCAGGGATAAAAGTGTTATTTAATATTAGAAAATCTATTAGAATAGTTTACTCTATTAATATATTAAAGAGAAAAATGTGATATGTGTAATAGGTAAGATAAAAACATTTGACAAATTTCAACACCAATTCTTGATTAAAATAAAATAAAATAAATTAGCAACTAAAAATAGAAAAGTTTCTTAATATAAAAAAAATCTGTCAGAAACCTTTAGCAAACATGATGGTAATAACAAAATATTGAAAAAGTCCCCAATAATCAGGAATGAAAGAGATATGCCATATATGCACAATTTCTAAACTGTTTGTGGCATTTTTGTCTAAAACAGGACACTTTTGAGAGTTAAAGTGTTAGTGATATTGCAACAATGGGTTTACCTGAGACAACTGCTTATACCTGGACTGTTCTGGGCAACCGGGACATAAGCCTGATTTAACTCACTAATATTTAATATAATTTTTGAGAGTTAAAGTGTTAGTGATATTGCAACAATGGGTTTACCTGAGACAACTGCTTATACCTGGACTGTTCTGGGCAACCGGGACATAAGCCTGCTTTAACTCACTAATATTTAATATAATATTTAGCCTCCGACAAAAAACTCTAAGTCAAGAGAAATAAAGGAGATAAAATGCTTCAAAGAAATAAATCTACTGGCAGATTAATCTACCTATAAATTTAGGCAATCTAGAAATAAAATATTAAATTTAATAATATAAAAAGACAAAAAA
>NW_007729496.1:173221-176392 GCF_000696425.1 Galeopterus variegatus
CTATAAATTTAGGCAATCTAGAAATAAAATATTAAATTTAATAATATAAAAAGACAAAAAAGAGAAAGAACTAGTTATGAACTGTGTAACTTTGGGCAAGTAATTTCTTGTCAGTCATAGTTTGCTCACAGGCATTGTAAAATCTGCTAAACCAGTAGGGAAAGTTAAAGACATAAATAAAAAAATTTTTAAAATTTGAAAAATAAAGTATGCCCTTGAAAAAAGGTAGCAAAGGGAAAAAAATACAAAAAAAAAGATATAATTTGTATACCATACAATTCACCCATTAAAAGCATACAATTCAATGGCAAAAAAAAAAAAAAAAAGTAGCAAAGGAAAAGAAGTAGGTGAAAGCAGTATTTAAGGATACTTCTCAAAGACATTGTTCAGGGGAGTACCATTAGTTTGATTTGACTAGAGTTTCTTGGGAAGATTAAATGAGATAATGTACATGAAGTGCTTAGCTCAGAGTCTGGCTCATAGAGTACGTTCCTTCAATGCTAGCTCTTTAGTAATAGGAATAGTAGCAGAGCTTGAAGTTTAAATATAATAAAACAACTACTATATAAAACATAAAACACATGTAATAATATACCCATGCAAAATTTGTTATTGCTACTTTTATTCTTGAGCATATATGCATCTTTCTCTAACAATTAGAACATGAATAAATTAAATTAAACGAATCAGAACTCAGTCATTAGGATCTAATCACCTATATTATTGCTGTAAATGAAAGAAGTTGATAAAGCCATTTACAATCAAATTATATTAAATGAAAAAGTAAATTAGTATATTACTTCTAGTTAGTAATTGATGAAACTAGGTAAATAATACTCAATAACAAAGTAATAGGACAGACTGTGACAAAGTCATGCATAGAATTTGAATCAGGATATTAAAACTGGTGAGGGGAAAAAAAAGAAGGACTTTAGAAGAATACAAACTACATAATGTATGATTTTGGTCAAGAGACTCCATCAGTTCTGGAGCTCCCTCCACTCAGATAAGCCCCCTTTTCTAGATCTTTTTACTTCTATAAGTTGAAACAGTTGTCCTTACTTAGATCAGTGTTTCCAAGAACTTCAAAGTTCTAAGACCTCCATGCCATTGAAGCAGAATAAAAAGCCTTTTAATTTTTTTTATTGTGGTTTAAATACTTAACATGGGATCTAACCTCTTTAAAAAATTTTAAGTGTACGATACAGTATTGTTGTCTATAGGCACAATGTTGTACAGCATATCTCTGGAATTTATTCCTCAGCTTATGTACTAGTCTGTTTCTGTGGCTTATAACAAAATACTAGGAACTGGGTAATTTATTTTAAAAAATGAAATTTATTGCTTACAGTTTCTGAGGCTGGGAAGTCCAATGTCTGTCTGGTGGTGGCAACAGTGACCTAGTGGTCTCACATTGCAAGATGGTGGAAGCAGAGAGAGCAGAGAGATAGAGAGAGACCCTCTTCTTTTAAAGCCCTCAGAACCAAGCCCTAGACCACTATTTTTAATCCATTCACTACTGCACAGTCCTACAATTCAATCACCTCTTAAAGGCTCCACCTTTCAACTATCATAATAGGACTTCCCACCCTTTTAACAGTCACGGTGGGGTTAATTTTCAAATACATAAAACTTGGGGGACACAATACAAGCTTCAATGAGTTTGGGGGGACATAATTCAATCCACTACAATATAACTGAAACTTTATAACCATTGAACAGCAACTACCCATTTCACCCTAATCCTTACCCCTGGCAACCACCACTCTACTCTGCTTCAGTGACTTTGACTCTCATATAAGTGGAATCATGCAGTTTTTGGCCTTCTGTAACTGGCTTTTTTCACTTAGCATAATGTCCTCAAGGTTCATTCATGTTGTCACATGTGGCAGGATTTTCTTCTTTTTAATAGTATTATTCAATTATAATAATGTAATAACAGTAATAAGCCATTGTTTGTATATATATTTTCTTTACTAATTCATCCATCAAGGGACATTTAGGTTGTTTTCACATCTTGACTACTGTGAATAACTAAAATAAATAAATAAATAAATATTTAAATCCATGCTGCCCAAGACCCTTCAAGAGATTACAGAGCGAACAGCTGATAGGAATGAGATGTGTAGGTTCATGGTACTTTATTTGGTATGCAAAACACTATTAGGCATTGAGTTGCTTTTGACTAGTTTTCAGTTTCGTAATGGTACAATAAATTTAAAATATTTATTCTTGTGGAAGGGGGAGGAAACGTGATAGAAGGAGGAAAGAGGAAGGGTAGGGTTGAGGCCTGTGGCAATGTGGTCTTAAGAGCTGGGAAATGCCATATTCCCTGTTTTCAAAGCTGCCCATGCATGTCAGATGGGCTGCCTAGAAGTATGGCAGGTGACTTAGATACACTTACCCGGGAGAGGGTAGTTCGCCGATTCTAACAGCTTGTCTCTTGCACCAGCCCAGGGAGACTGCCCCATTAACAACAATTTAACCAATTATCCTTGGATTATTATAGCATTACATTTCTAAGTAACACTGACAACTGTTTTTCTATGTAATCTTAATTTCCTGATTACTAGGACAATCAGTTAAACCTGTAAATTATTAAAATTAGAAGGGACCATAGAGATCACCTATCAAAGTTTATTACTACC
This sequence comes from Galeopterus variegatus, assembly GCF_000696425.1. Classification (NCBI taxonomy): domain Eukaryota; kingdom Metazoa; phylum Chordata; class Mammalia; order Dermoptera; family Cynocephalidae; genus Galeopterus; species Galeopterus variegatus. The sequence goes on from NW_007729496.1 coordinate 175,870, forward strand.
ACATCTCTGGATACGCATGTACCTACAAACTAACACTGTGAAGGTGATACGTGAAATCAGAGAATAAACACAATTATAAATCAAGGCATTCATTGTACATTAAATTTATGTAAAACACCTAGCATAGTGCTTGGCAACATAGTGTCAAAATATGTGTTAGTTTCAATCTCAGCTCTTTTTTTGTTTTGTTTTGTTTTTCTTTTTTTTAAAATTGACACAATAACTGTACATACTTTCGGGATACAGTGATATATCCATTCATGTATACAATGTGTAATGATCAAATCAGTAATTAGCATATCAATCACCACAAACATTTATTATATCTTTGCATTGGGAACATTCAACATTCTCTCCTCTAGTTACTTAGAAATATACAATAAATTGTTGTTAACTGTAGTCACCCTACAGTACTATAGCACACTAGAGCTTATTTGTTCCCCCATCTATTTGTAATTTTGTGTTCATTAATCAACTTCTCTCTCTACTCCCTTCCCCCAACTCTTTCCAGCTTCTAGTAACC
>NW_007729496.1:176978-179151 GCF_000696425.1 Galeopterus variegatus
GTTCATTAATCAACTTCTCTCTCTACTCCCTTCCCCCAACTCTTTCCAGCTTCTAGTAACCGATTTATTCATTAGAGATGACGTTTTAGAGAGTGTTGCTGATTTGCCCAGTGCGACAGTTAGTCCATGCAAGAGCCAGGACCAGGGAAAAGAAGGATTGAGCATCTGCTATGTGCCTATAACTGGACATGATACTCATGTGATGCCGTTTATTTCACACAAAAGCCTTTGCATTTCCTAATTCCCATTCCAGGAGCTTTCTGCTCCAGTGCCACTTCTCTTAGGCTTGTTCAATGTAAAACGGCATTAGCTTCCAATGACAGAGACAGAGACATTCACAATGTGCCCTTTTGCTGCAGACTCTCTCCTACTTACCATGCTGACAGGTGGCTCAAAAATCATAAACGGATAGGCTTCTGGAGAGGCAGAGCAGGGAGAGCAGCTGGCAGGCCAAGGTCAGGATAACACCCAGGTTGAAATGATTTTAGAAGATTGAAAAAGAATTGGAAATCTTTCTTCCTTCCAGCTTCTTTCCTGGAGAAAGTAATTCAGAATGGCCCCAAATGACTTCTCACTTTTTTAAAACAAAGAATATCATATGCTTATGCAATCGCCAACTTGGAAACACTTGTAGCAAAGTAGTGAGACATGGTATGTAACAGCGTTTCTTTCAGCATTCTCCAGAGATGGCTCTGACACACTTCTGGCTCAGAAGCCCTGGCCGAGGGATCATAGCCACTGCAAACATCGTCCATCTGTGTGAACAATATGCCATAAATCCTATCTGCGAACAGATGGGCAAGGTTGCATGGGACAGTGACTAAGGGAAAATAGTCCTTTTTCAAGATTATACCCTTCTTGCCGTAACCACCTGGATCAAATTATTTAACTCAATTTTACCATCACATTCCTTGCTGCTCAGGAAGGACATGCAAAGCATCCAGAGGGACATTCCAAAGTACTGAGAAACATGCGACTATCTAATACAGGCAAACAACTCGATATAATTTTCCTTGTCATACATCTAGCCTTGAGTGAAGTGACAAATTGTGTCTGGACAAAGAATGCACAGAGAAGTAGAAGAGAGAAAGGAGAAGGCTTAGCAAGCTTTTAGCTAATTTTTTATTTCAGGGTGTTCATTAAATCAAGGGTTTGTAAATTAGCCAAAATTCTTGGCAAATAAATAGAGGGTTGGCCCAGGTTTTCCAGAGAACTAATGGGAAATTTCCTACAAAGAGCGATGGACTTAACTAGTTCCTAGCTCTGCTATTTACTAACAGTCTCAGAATCCTTATCAGTTAGAAATCCTCCTGCGCAGGATGAATAGTGGCTGGAGCAAAATAATGTTTGGGATGAACCCTGTGTGTGAATTGTTAATTATTATTATTAATCTTAATAATAATAGGTTCTATCCTAAAGAAGATTTGCATTAGCTTTTCATCAAGAATGTGATTATACATACAGCTAATATGCTAGAATGCTAAAACTTTAACTAGGTCTTCTCACTTCTGGTCCCAACATAGGTGCTACATCTACAGCACCCAATTTTCTCCTCCTTTTAATTGAACTCTGCTATGACAGCATTTGTCAAAAAAGTTGCCACTTTAAGTCTCAAGCTTGCATGGCTAAGTGTGGCAGTTTCTTAGTGCAGCACGATCTTGCAGCTAAGCATTCCTCTTCCCCATCTTCCGTGCCTACATCTCCACAGAACAATATTAGATGACAGCTGCTTTAGTCACATAGGGTGGAGCATGAGAAAATAGAGTGAAAGCAGAGGTACTTTTAGTCTGAGTAAATATTGGATCAATATCAAATTAAAAGGTAGACAGACTGTGACCTGAATTTGGATCCAACAGACCTAGGTTAAAATTTGAGTTACTCCCCAACTAGCTGTGAGATCTTAGGCCAAGCAATTCAATTTCCCTGAGTCATAGTTCTAACTTTTGTAAAATAGAGATGATAATTGCACCCAGCTTATCTCAGGGTTGCTTTGAGGATAAAATAATGCAATAAAGTGTACAAATGTCCTTGTCATTATAAAGAATTATAAAAATATTAGTTGTTAGCTATTATACTAAGCACTACAATACTAAAATGTTTCTACTCAATTTGCTATCAACTCCATTCTTCTAGTTGCTCAGTCAAAAACTGAACCTTTGATTGCTTCCTTTTC
>NW_007729496.1:179648-183004 GCF_000696425.1 Galeopterus variegatus
ACAGCCAGAGTGATTCCTTTATAATATACATCAGATAATGATGCCCCCTTGCTCAAAAGTTTCCAGGATCTTTACTGACAGTAAAACCTGAAATTTTTATAATCACCTTCAAGATCTTTTTATTTAAGGCTGGTTGGCCAATGAATCAGAACAGAAATATCAACACAAGTTCTGATCTCTAAAGACTACCTAAGAAACAATGAAACCATTCACCTCCATCTTTAACCTCCCACGGTGTTTGGCCTAATGTCAAACCAGTTCCCCATCTGCTATTGTTCCTTGCTTCTTTTTAAGATGTGGCTTTGGACCAGGCTCTCCAAGTTTAGAAGCCAACTTTTCAACACAGGTGGCATCTGGTACCCACCTGGAATTCTCTAAAATTCAGGGGGATCATCTTATGGTCACAGCAAGGGAAGAAACAGAGCTGACTTCTGGTCTAAGCCCAAAAGAGACCATTCTACACCTTTAGGCCACTATGTGTGTGCACATGGGTTTCCCTTTGCCTGGACTGCTGTTTTTATTCATCACTTGTCAAAATTCCACCCACTACTTAAGCCTGAGGTTAGAGGCCACTGCGTTCCTGGATCCTTAACTAATCCATCCAGTCAATAGTGGTTGTTCCTTCCTCTATCCCACCTTAATTTGTCCTTTTAATTTAGCCTGTAAATCATTTTCCACATCTTCACCAACTGGGTATGTCTGCTAAGTACTAACAGATTGTCATTTTTGTGAAAACAAAATTAGTAACAGTAGCTCATTATAATGTTAATTCTCCAAGCAAGCAGGAAATCAATCCTTTACAATTTCAGGGTGGGGATTGAAAGAGAACAGGAGAGGGCAACACATTCTTGCAGAGTGGAATATCCTCTCAAAGAGATTTAGGGTCTTCATTCTCCACCTCCTTCCTCTTACCTCTCACTTCAAGGTATTAGTATTATGAATGTATTAGGTTGTGAAAAGTTGTAGACTAGACCAGTGATTCTCAAAAGGAAGTCAAAAAGAGGTCTTCGGCAGAATTATCTGGGGGAAATTTTAAGTATATGCATTCCTAAGCTATTTCTCTGGAAGTCCCTAGAAATTCAGATTAAGTAGATCTGGACCAGCACCTAGGTATATAATGCAGCATCAAATAATCAGCAAATTTTAGCAATAACTGGCTTCAAGGCTAATTTTAATGATTTTTAAGGTGCTTAGTGATAGGGGAAAAATAAATAAAAAGGAAAAGAAGATGTAGAAAGTATGGCCCAGCATGACACAAGAAAGAATATGACCTAGCTAGAGGATGCAGTTTTCCAATTTATGATCATTTTTTTTTCCTTGTTTTTCCATTATATTCACTAATAACTCTCAAATAAAAATTTATGTTTGGGTTGCCTTCAGGGAATGATTATATGGGCAAAAATTGTGGTCTCCTTTCCTTTGGAATTTATATTTCTCAGTGTAAATTAATAAATTGACATCCTAGTAACTATCCACCAGTCTCTGTGAGCTTGTTTACTGTGAGTTTGTTCTAGGAGACACACCCATTGCTATTTTTCAATTTCAGATCTCTGAACCTTCAAACCTTCACACTTTGAAAGAAAGGACCAAGCAAAGGTTTTCCCCATTAAAGTCCCATACATTGGTAGCTGGTAAAACACGTGGGCCGACCCCGTGGCGCACTCTGGAGAGTGTGGCGCTGGGAGTGCAGCAGCGCTCCCGCCGCGGGTTCAGATCCTATATAGGGATGGCCGGTGTGCTCACTGGCTGGGCACGGTGCGGGCAACAACAAGCCAAGGGTTGCGATCCCTTACCGGTCACAAAAAGGACAAAACAAACAAACAAACAAACAAACAAACAAAACAAAAAAAACACGCTACTGCCTTTTACTCATTAATCTATAATTATTACGTGAGAAATAAAAAATAGGGGAGGTCTGGAGACCTTGATACAAGTCTTTTTACTCTGTGACTGATTTGCTTTGTAATACTGACCAATAGTAAGTTCCGTTTATATTTTTACTCCTGTGTCCCAGGTATTGTCCTTGACATTTTACAGACATTATCCTATATAATTATCCCACCAACCCTGCAAAAAAGATGTAATGTGTGGCAGATATTTCTAGATTCCTACACATTAGCAATTTTCTCCTTCATCCTTAGAAAGCCCTAATGTGATTAAAGGTTCTTGACACATGGGATGTATACAAAATAACTGGAGTTTTAGCAGCTGACTTGGACTCTAGGGTGATTTTAAAGATGGAAGTCACCTGCTAAGATGCAGAATAAAAATAGCCTGGATTCCTGATGATACCGTCTGGCTTTTATGTCTTTGTAATTTGTTTGCCTAAAAAAGAAATAAGCCACTGTTATTTTGGCCTTTCTTTATATGTTGCCAAACATAATCCAAACAGCTACATAATTGGATTCTTGATTTAGATTGAGGAAATAAGGTACAGAGAGATTATGCAACTTACTTAAGGTCACACAGCTAGTAAGCACTGAGTAGAAATTCTTGGCCTGGCAATATGGTTCCAAGATCATTGTTTGTTAACCTACCATCTTTTATTACCTCCAAAAGAGATCTTTTTTTTATGTTTAGTACAGAAGAAGCAAAGTAGTATCCACTGATAACTCATTATGTGTCAGGCATTATGCTAAGTATTGCCACATACATTATCCTGTTTTCTCTTCGGTATTAGTCTGTTTCTATTACTTATAACAAAATACCTGAAAATGGGTGATATATAAAGAAAACAAAACTGCTTACACTTTCAGAGGCTGGAAAGTCCAAAGTCCAGGGAACAAATCTGGTGAGGGTCTTGGTGGTGGTGAGTCACTTAGGAGTCTCATATGGCAGAGAATGGTGGAGCAGAGAGGAGAAACTCTTCATGTGCTCTTCTTTAAATGCCCTCCAAACCACATCCCTGACCACCATTATTAATCCACTCACTAGGGCATGGTCCTACAATCTAATCACCTCTTCAAAGCCCCACCTTTCAATTACCATAATAGGATTTTCTATGCTATACCCTGTCATAGTGGAGACAAAATTTTGGTGGTATGTTCAACTCAAATATATAAAGATATAGGTTTCCCTATATCCAAAAATTGATACAAAGTGATATGAAAAGCTTTTCCTACAATCTAGCAGTGAACACTTGCCAATCTGTAGCCAAGGGTTGACTGAGTTCTTTTCTCCAAGTTAGGTCAGCTCCACTAGAGAAATTGACTTCATCTTGGACAAACACTCATAAACAGTCGGAGAAATGAACACTTTTACTTGTTCTTGCCTTCTATTTCCTTTTCAAAGTCATTCACACACTGCAGAAGTAGTGTCAGAAACTTAAGACCCATCAGAAACAGAATAAAAGAAAA
>NW_007729496.1:183829-184687 GCF_000696425.1 Galeopterus variegatus
TTTAATTATTAGAGTTTTAGAAGAAATACAAGTGACAAATAGGAAATAGTTTAGTTTTATTGGATATAAAAGAATTGCCTATTACAATGATAATCATTTCTAAGAAATTAACAAACCTATTTAAATGATAATACTCAATGTTAAGCAAAAGACAATTAAACGATTATCTTCATACACTGATGGTTGGGAGATAAATATATACAGCTTTTTTAGAAAGAATTTTGGCAACGGCTATTTACCCAAGAATTCACATCAAAATTTATATGCAAATATGTTGATAGCACTATTATTTATCAAGTGCAACCTTTGACTCGTTGAAACAAAAGCCACTCTTAAATTATGAAGATTTACTTCCACTGAAAATAATTATTTTTAAAAAGGTACAGCAGGCTCTCTAGTCCTCAAGAAATAATTCAGTAATACTAGCTTTATCAGATGCAGCACAGAGTTTCCCAAGGGGACTGGCTACCTGTAAGTCCTCTAACATCCTTTGGAATGTGATTGTTCTCCTGCAATGGCTAGGACAAGAGTCCAGTTCATTCATCCACTCATCTATTCAACAAATGGTTTTTGATTGTCTACTATGTGTGAGATGCAGAGCGAGGCATTGAGAGTGCAATAGTGAACAGGACACATACACAGTTTTCACCCTCATGGGCAATGTAGTCTAGTGATATAGGTAAACAAATCAATCAAATAATTACACAAACAAATAGAAGATCTGCAACTGGAGAGATGCGTGACTTTATATGGCTGTCAAAGAACAGATAACAAAGAACAGAGAAATGAGGCAATGACAAACTTATTTTATTGTGCAGGCAATAAAAACTTTATATTCATAAATTTGACAGTCTTGAT
>NW_007729496.1:185019-187866 GCF_000696425.1 Galeopterus variegatus
ATAGAAGATCTGCAACTGGAGAGATGCGTGACTTTATATGGCTGTCAAAGAACAGATAACAGAGAAATGAGGCAATAACAAACTTATTTTATTGTGCAGGCAATAAAAACTTTATATTCATAAATTTGACAGTCTTGATTTCAACTGTTCCATGATACACCTGAAAGTCTTAGCTTATGCTCAGCTAATGAATGAGCCCTCTTCACCTTAGCTTGGTTGTTCTCTCTTCAAAGCTTTTAAAATTTGTGAAAATCTCTGAACTCATCCCTCATAAATCACAAGAGGTTATTCTACCGTCAGTATATTTCCTCGGATTGAGTTGTCTGGAAATTAAGCCTTTAAAGAACCCACTGCCTTGACTTTAATTGCTATAGAATCTGGATCAGTTTTATTCACAGCTGGGTCCTCTGCAACTAGTACCTACCACATAACAGGTGCCTAACACATGTTTCATTATTATTTAAACTGTCAGGATGGCTGCTATAGAAGAACTAAAAAGAGGCTCTTAAAAAGTTAAGTACAACCCTGTCTCCTTGTCAGAATCATCTGATGGGTTTAAACAAATAAATTAATTAATTAATTAATTAATTTAAAAAAAGAATCCTTGTGCACTACTCCCTACACCTGTTGAACCAGAATCTTGAGGGATGAAGCAGAATCATCTGATGGGTTTAAACAAATAAATAAATTAATTAATTAATTAAAAAAAAGAATCCTTGTGCACTACTCCCTACACCTGTTGAACCAGAATCTTGAGGGATGAAGCCTGAGGAATCTGTATTTCTTTGAGAACTCAGTGATTCTGATGCTGTCTACTTGAAATCTGTGTAAAAGAACATTTTGGGACATTTAAGGATTACTGTATTTTTTTAACTGAGCTTGACATTTTGGGGAAATTGATGAGATAGTGTAAAATATGACACTAATGATATATATAACAAAGTGGAGAAGTGCTCCTATATGAACATCCAGAAATGTATACGAAAAGAAATAGAAAATAATTTATTTGTTCACAAGAAAGGCCAGATACAATTTATTTTTCAAAAATAGGAAGACAGTTTTTGTTAAGCTCTGCATGCAATTTATTCTCCTAATAGTCAAATCGTCAATTATATATTGAGTGCCGATTCTTAGTCCTATCTATGCCTGGAGTAGAAAATCTTATTTTGCCAGATATGCACCTTGCATCCTGGCTGTATTTAAATGGAAGTATAAATACTTATGCAAACAAAATATTGAGAAAACAATATATTAGGGGAAAGGGGAAAATAGAATAGGTGTAACATTATTTAACCATCAAGTTATAATAAGCTTTAGTGATGCTGGGTGATCTACCAATACCACATTTAAGCATTTGTTTATAATCCCAATCTTAGAAATGAGGAAACTGAGCTTTTAAAAATGAATTGGATCCCAAGACTGTTTTATTCCTATGCTCTTTCCTCAAGTAGACATATAACTGGGTGGCATATACTGATGTCACTGGGACATTCCCAATGTATGCCTGGTGTCCAGTATAATTTTTAAAATTTATTTTTCATTGTATATATTTAAGGTGTATAGCATGATATTTTGATATATTTATACACAGTAAAATAATGGGCACAAATTAACATATCTATCACTTTCCATAATTACCTTTTGTGTCTGTATGTTATAATAGCACCTAAATTCTACTCTTAGCAAATTTTCAGTTAAAATATTAACTACTACAGTCTTCACACCGCACATTACCATTTAAGACTTATTCACCCTGTCTAACTGCAAATATGTATCCTTTGACCTACTTCTCTCTATTTCCTCCCCCTCCCTGCCCCTGGTTCTATTCATGGCTCTATTCTTGTGTTTCTATTTATTCAACACTTTTTTTTCATTCCTCATATAAGTGAGATCATACAGCATTTGTTGTCTTTCTATGTCTGCCCTATTTCACTTAGTAAAATGTCCTCCAGTTTCGTCCATGATGGCGCAATTGGCAGAATCTCCTGTTTTTAACGGTGGAATAAAATCCTAATGTGTGTATATATCACAGTTTTTAAAAATTATTCATCTGGTGATGCACACTTAGGGTGTTTCTGTATCTTGGCTATTGTGAATAATACTGCAATAAACGACCAGCAAAATTTTTGACTTGGAGAAAAGATCTTAGTCAATGCTTTCATTCTCAAAAGCATCCCAATTTGGTTGGTAAATTATGTGGTCTACCTATATATAACTAAATGCTAAATATAAGAACACAGTAGAAGGCCAAGATGGGTGAGATTTTTGTGCACTTCTACCAGACGTAGACTTTGGAGTCAGACATACCTACATTCAAATCCCTGCTCTTCCACTTACTATTAGTACTATAAGTTAGAAAAGTTACTTAAACTGGAATCTAGGGCAACTTATCTCACCCCCCTAAAGACTCAGTTCCATCAATTACAAAACAGAAATAGTACTTATATCTTCCTTATAGGGCTATGGTGATAATTAATAATGTAGAAAGAATGTTAGCATGGTATAAAATGAAGAGTAGATAAATAAAATAGTTTCTCCCCAACACATACACGGGGGCAGTTTCCCAATTGTTTGTTTCCCTTAAACACTGGAATGAGACCCATAGCCTTGGAGGAGACATGGGTAATGTTTGTTTCACATATGACACACTTAATGCCTTGTGGAAAAACATTTCCATCTCAAATCACTTTTGTTCAACATGTCTGGGTTATGGTTTCTTTCCAAAGAATAAGCTGTTGACCTGAAGATGACACATGCACAAAGCCTTCTCCTTTTACTCAGTAGAAAATATAAAAGTTTAAACTGCCCAATTTTTATCTCTTTGAAGCTTTCTTTTGTGATTTTTTT
>NW_007729496.1:188767-191035 GCF_000696425.1 Galeopterus variegatus
CCTTGCCCTCCTTCATGTACTTGGACATTCTGCAAGGCTTCTTGCAAAACAAAGTTCCTGATTCAGGCTCATGGAATGAGGATGCTAGTGACAGGCAGGAAATATTCCAGTGGGAACAAAGTTGTCAAGATATAGAAGGACTAGGTAGTTCTAAGGCAAGTGAATAGTCAATCCAATGAAGGTAAAGTATAAACGATGTCAAGCACAAACTGGGAAATAAGAACTGAATGCATTGGGGCCAGATCGTAAGGGCCTTAAACTCTGGATCAATGAAATTGGATACTAGTCTCTAAGTAGAAATTGTAGGGAACAGGAGAGCATATTTATTACCTAAAATGAACTGTTGTTATTCATGTAGGGCAGATCAACCACATTCTGCAGTGTGGTTCTCAGCCTACAGTTATTTCCTATAGTACTAGTAAAACACAGATAGACATGCTGACTATCCAGTGCCCCACATGTAATGAAGTGAGGATAGATAGAACAGGGCAGTAGCAGGGGGATCATAGTACAAGAACCAACTGGACTTGGTGACTGATTAGATTTAGAAAATTAAGGAAAAAGAGACGTCAGATGACAGTGATTTTTAAGTTGAATTGCTTGGAAGATGATGGTGCCCTAAACCACTTTAGTTGCAGATCATCCTGACTTGATATAAGCCTGAAAGGGGAATTTATTATAAACTGAGTAACAGCTAATAGTTATTGAGCATTTACAGTACTGGGCACTATTCTAAAAGCATTACGAGGGTACTTCAAAAAGTTTGTAGAAGGTGTTATTTGTCCGTTTCTCTTGTTTATAACAAAGTACCTGTGTTGGGCTGGATCACAGATCCTTCTACCCCATCCTGTGCAGGCCGTGAGTCAGGTAAGTGAAAGGAAAATTGGGTAGCCACCAGCAAAGTTGACATGCTTTATTTCAGACTTGAGCTCCACTGCCAGAGGTTCAAAGCCATTGTCTTATGTACTGGATTACACAATAGTGGCAGTGAGCCAAGGAGTGTATGGGCATGCATGTGAGGCTACACCACTCTTATATAATTTGTTTATAATGGATGTGCTGAATCACACTCAGCTGGATATGAGGCGATGGGGCCTGACTATACTGACTCTATTTTCCTCACAACCTGGAACTGAGTAATCTGTAAAAAAAATGAAATTTACTCCTTGCAGTTTCAGAGGCTGGGAAGTCCAAAGTCAGGGAACACATCTGGTGATCTTCTTTGGTGGTGGCTTTACAGCAATGCATGGTCTCACATGACATAAAATGGCAGAGCAGAGAGAAAGAGAGAGCTCCTCCTGCACTCCCCTTTTAAATCCCTCAGAAACACACCCATGACTACCCTTAATCTATCAACTTATTACTCAGTGAATGGATCAATCTATTCATTAGACATTGTCTTTACAATCCAATCACCTCCCCACCTTTCAATTATCATAATAGGATTTCCCAGACTACCAACAGTCACAATGGGAGTCAGTCTAATATGTAAAACTTGAGGGACACAATTCAATCCTTATCAGAAGGATTTGTATTATGTTTTAATTCTATTTTTCCACAAAATTTCGAAGTACCCTTGCATAGCTATTTTTTCATTTACCTGCTCATAATAATACTGATAGAGTTGGTGCTATTTTCAGATGAGGAAACTGACTCCAGAGTGTTTGACCAAGGTCACATAGCGATTAAGTGGTAGAGGTAGGATTTGAGTCCAAACAGCCCAGACCAGAGTGCTCTTACTCAGTAGTAACTACTGCCTCACCATGGTTAACTTTTGTCTCAAAGAATACCAACCCCCCAAAAAAGAATATACACAGTCTTTAGGAAGGGATGAAAACAAAAATAGGGAAACTGGAGGCAAACAAAGCTGTACTCAGCTTTTATCTCTCATCTCTGCTTCTTTGGCCACCTGGTAGAATATGGGGATGCTGGAGGAACATAGACAACCAGAGTTTACATGTTGAGTTTTAGCCTTAGTTGGTCTCTTACTCTTTCTCCCTTGATTCTATTCTTGTTTATACTCTTACTCTCCATCCAATGCCAAATTCCTAGCAAAGGAATTCTGACTGAGCTATGAGTACTTACCCAACTTGCTCCAGTCATTGCAGACCAAGGCACCCATCACACACCTACTTGAGGTACCATCCTTGACAATCTCTGTACATTACATAGACAGTCCAAAAATTTTCTATTATCAAACATCCTTAGACTTGAAATTTAAAATGTCTGAATTTAGATTTGTGCTACATAAACTACTGTTTTTTTTTT
>NW_007729496.1:191649-213811 GCF_000696425.1 Galeopterus variegatus
CATTAATATCCTTGGGACCTAAAGATTTTTTTTTTTATTATTATTTTTATTTTGTCAATATACAATGTAGTTGATTATTATGTCCCATCACCGAAACGTGTTTATAAGTCACTTTTTCTCTCTGTGTTTTGATTTCCTCCAAAATAAAATATCCATAATTGCCTTTACCCAGCTTACCTCACAAGGTAATTATAAAGGCCAAACAGAAGAACTACTATTACTTCTAGTATAGCTAAGACTAATAAAGCGTTTATTATGCATAAACACTATTTTAAGTGCTTAGGATATTGTTGACTTTAACTCTTTCTTTGAATCTATGATATAGGTCTTAATTTATTTCCATTTCACAAATGGAAAAACTGAGAAACAGAGAAGATAAAAAAACTTGTACAAGCTTGCACAGCTGTAAGCAACAGACCATGGCACATAGATTTTAAGTCCATGTTCTTCACCTCTCCTGGCAAGGATGTGAAAACAGTAATCTACAAAGCATTATTCAAATATAACAGATTGCTGTTACTATCAACCACTGAATTTAACACCAGAAAACAATGTTATAGTCAGATGATGAAATCAAATGAAATGTGAGTGAGTGTGTAGATCTTTGTTTATAAAAGATTTTAGTACTCTGGTTTTGTTCTATTTCAATAGTTGTAGAAAAGATATAGATTCAATTCTGGCTCAAATTTGCTCCATGGGAGTCTTTTGGAAAACATTTGGTTTGGCTTTCATGACAAATATGTTGATGGCTCCATCAGAAATTAATACTTTGCTTGGGTTCATTTGGTTTCTTGGCTCATAAAATTTGTGTAATTTATTGCTGCTCTGAGATCTCAGTTTCACTCTGTTCTAGTTCCAGAATAAATACCTATGGAAAAAGAAAAAGAAAGCATGAAAAAAATGGTGAGAGTGGCTGAGACGGGGAACAAAGAGCCAATACCCAGGCAGAGAGACAGGGTGGGGAGGAGGATCTTGGTAACTTCCCAAAGGGGCAGGTTCTCTAGGAACAGACTTAAGTAAGGAAGGCTCTTTTAGGAGAGCAACCAAACCAACTTACATAAAAGGGAGGGAGGTGTTATCGGGATAGGTTGATGCTTAAACTATAGGACATGTGGCATAGCTGGGCACTCTGGGAGCTGGGTTGGAGATCTCAGCAAAGGGCAAGGGTATTCACCAGAGGGCCCCACCATTAATATGACTCAGTGATTGTGTGTGAACAATTTTGCCTCTTTCTTCTTTGTTTCCAACTAACTCAGTTTATCAATATATGTGAACAAAATTTAAATTACACCTTATCTTCTTATAGCTGTTTGGATAGTCGAACTTTGATTCTGACATTCACCATGGTCAAACTGGCTGCTTCTCAAGGGAAAATTAAAGGTGCCAAAGTGTTTACTTAGCTGAAACTGTGGTCAAATGTACATTCAATGAGAAGAGGCTATGGCTTGAGTAGACGTACCAAACTATCCAATGATAGTCACTAGCCCTGACCAATTGTGGGCTTATGAAAGGGATGCAAAAAAGCACAAGGCAGGTAATTTTTCTTTGCAAAGCTTGAACTCTCCTTTAAGGAACTCAAGTATCCAAACAAACAAGAAAACATTTAAAACTAAAAGAGAAATTGGTATCTAATTAGACACGTGATGGCCAGTAAAGACAGCCAGCACTATAAAACCAAGAGAAAAATGAAACTAAATGACCAGAGTAACAGATGAGGGCTTTCTGGGGTGGTTGGACATGACGTAGGCCTGGAAAGATTGCTGCATTTGGATGAGAATGGGTAAAAGCTATTTCATGTAGGAAAGAGTGGGAAAGGGGCTATTTCTTTGATTTATAGATTCATTTATGCAACAAGCATTAAACAAACTTCCCATGTGGCAGATCTTGTGGTTGGGTGTGCATGAGTGCTCCATAAGTTCTTGATGAATGGATGGACAGAGAGTCTGCATAAATAGGAGAGATGTACTAGAGAACAGCAGAAGATAGAAAATGGAAATGAGGCCATATTATGGAAGGGCTTGAACGCCAAGAGGTGGACTTTCAGGAAACAGAAAATTATTAAAGGTGCTTAAATTTAAAAATGCCATGATAAAATGGACTTTTAAAGAAGATGAATTGAGCTGACATGTATATCCAAGAGGCAGAGAAGCCAGCCAGAAGAATATAGCCACAGACTAGGCATGAATTATTGAGGACCTGGTCCAAGTTGTTGGCAGACTACAGAGAGAAAAAAACTGACATGAACGATTGTCTTCATTTATTTGGGCTGCATTAAAAAAAAATGCCTTATACTTGGTAGATTATAAACAACAGATATTTATTGCTCACAATTCTAGAGGCTGGGAAGTCCAAGATCAGGGTGCCAGCAGATTTGGTGTCTGGTGAGTGCTCACTCTCTGCTTCATAGATGGCATCTTTTTGCTGCAACCCTACATGGCATAAAGAGCAAATAAGTTCCTACAGGCCTCTTTTATAAGGGTACTAATCCCATTCATGAGAGCTCCACCCTCATGACCTAATCACCTCCTAAAGACCCCACCTCTTAATACTATTGCATTGGGGATTGGGTTTCAAATATTTAGACTATAGAAAGGAAGCAAGAAAACAGAACAGGACAAATGAGTGATACTTCTGAGATCTTCATGCCACAGTTAGAAGTGATGTACTGGTTAGAGACCGGGGAATTGGGAGGAAGAGTGTGCTTGGGCCTCTTCCTAAATATGATATGATGATGGCAGAAAGTAGTAAACATTTGAAGTCCCAATTATAACTCTATTAATGACATGGCCAGGTCATTTCTTTTCTTTTTTTAATTTTTAATTTTTCCTGACTAACTCATTTTTTGTACCTGATTTTGAAAAGATGCAGAGAAATAGGTCCAGCATCAGGCCTCCTTACATCTTTAGTGAATGACAAATCTGTACTTGGAAGTCATCTTTAAGAAGAGGGAGGTTGTCTCACAATTGAAAAGCACTCCTGCATGGCATGTAACAGCTGGCTGTTTCCCCTAGAATACATGATTCTTTTACTGGCACATTGCTTTACTAACTGAGGCTCTCTTCAAGAGAGGCTGCCACACTGAGTTGATGGCCCTGGCTGAGAGGTAAGAGGAACAGGGAACAATGCCCAGTTACCCAGGAAGAATGCCAGCCTCATTTCACCCCGTCCTAAGGGAAACTATTGTTTATCTGTTTGTAATTCACCCACCCACTGAGTAAAATATGCTTTGAGACTAGGGCACCAAGGATATGTATCTAGATTATAGCAGCAAAGTTCATTTGAAACAGATTTTAAAAAGTATATTACCCACTGCCAAAATGTTATACTTCGCTCTCAAGAAACAAGAAATGTTTCTTCTTCTTAAGCCTCTTACTTTGGCCAGAGTAGAATACTGCAATACCTTGCTTGTTCTGGTCCCTGTTCCAGAACTCTTGTTTTCCACCAGAAGGTAAGTTGAGTGTCTTCACAGAGAGCCTGACCCAGAAAAACTGCCCCAGAGGCAGTGTCTGGAGACAAGAAGAGATTTGTGTTAGAGAATACTGCAATACCTTGCTTGTTCTGGTCCCTGTTCCAGAACTCTTGTTTTCCACCAGAAGAAGGTAAGTTGAGTGTCTTCACAGAGAGCCTGACCCAGAAAAACTGCCCCAGAGGCAGTGTCTGGAGACAAGAAGAGATTTGTGTTAGGAGTCCCCCTGTAGTTCCCTGTCAGTTGAGCAGCTTTTATTTTATTTTTTATATATCAAACAGGATAATTTTAACCCAAATAGAACTGGGAAACCAAGACAGCTGAGCTGTGACTAACACTCAATAAATTTGGTTGAAAGATGGAAAATTCAATCCTGCTGATGTAGAATTTCTATATGATTTCTCTCAAATGAGATTTGAGATCTATAAAGTCAAAGTAGCTTGGGGAATGATCGCATTTTTACTTCACGTTAAATTCTCACTCAGATTTGACCTCATTCTTAGAATGGAATAAAAGCCCCCTGGTGGCATCACCGTCTTCAGGTGTGACCCAGACCTAACTCATCCTCAGTGACACCATTAACCGCAACTCTGCTTAACAGCTCAACAAGGGCTAAACACAAAATCCAGACTTTGCTATTTGAAACCCTCCACAGCCCTTCTGCAGCCTAAATCCTAACTTTTTGTCTACCTGTCCTCCACACACAGACTGTGTCTCACCACCTCTCTGCACTCCATTATGGTCTTCCTGCTGCCTGAAAACCCTTGCCTTTGATTCCAAATGCTTCCATTCAACCTTTATTTCAAAATCCGAACTGTACAGATGAAGAAATGGACAGAATCAGCATTTACTACCTGCCAGGCACTATTCCACATATTTGATATTTTTACCTCATTTAATCTTCCCAGTACCACAATGTTAGTGTTATTATGCCTATTTAAGTAAAAAGGTAAATGAGGCTCATTGAGTTAAAGTAACCTTTCCCTGAAAACTAAGATTTGAAACCAGCTTGTCCAAAGCTTGAGCTCTTACTCCCTGTGATGCTGCTGCTTTGACATTTAAGGACCCTGCTGGGGGATGCTCACTGCACTCTCACCTTGCTCTGCACCACTGTACTCCCTCTCCTACCTGACCTCTGAACACAGCCTCTGCAGAAAGATCCTTTTTGCTTATGTTCCCTGTAGGTGTTTCAGAGCCCTTTCTTTCTTACCAGTATCCCCAGGCACCCAAATGAGTTCATCCTTACTGCTTCCTGGGTTTGTGCTATTTCAAAGACCAACCCAAAGGAGACCACAAACTAAAACACATCTAACCATATTTGAATAAGTTAAATTGCCATATGTTCTCATTCATTTGTGGAAGCTAAAAAAGTTGATCTCACAGAAGTAGAGAGTAGAACAGTGGTTACTAGAGGCTAGTAAGAGGAGGGGAGTGGGGGGGTGGGGAAAGGATAGTCATCCGATACAAAACTGTAAAGAGATAAGAAGGATAAGATCTAGTGTTCTGTATCAGCATAGGGAGACTAGAGTCAACAACAAGTTACTGTATAACTTCAAGTAGGCAGTTGAGAGAATATGGAATGTTTTCAACACAGTGTTGACAAATGTTTGAGGCAATGGATATGCTAAATATCCTGACATGATCATTGCACAATGTATAAATGCACCCAAATATCACATTGTACTCCACTAATATATACAATTATCATGGGTCAATTAAGAAAAAAATAAATTCAAAAGAAAAGAATTTCAGAAACAGAAGTAGATTAGCGTTTACCAGAAATGGGGGGGGGAAAGAATGATGAGAAGTTATTGCTTCATGGGTACAGAGTTTATATTTAGGATGACAAAAAGGTTTTGGAAATAGATAGAGGTAGTGGTTGCACAGCATTGTGAATGCAATTAATTCCATGCAATTATATTTTTTAAATGCTTAAAATGGAAATTCTTATATGTGTTTCACCACACACACACAAAAAGCCAATGAACATCATCTTCATGTATTGTCAGGCACATGGGTTTTTAGCAACTTTTAAATTAAATATAAGAACCCAAAAGAGTACATATCAGAGTATAAGCTGACCACAGACATAACCAGCACCCCAGAAAGGGCCCACATGCTTCCTTTCAGTCTCTGCCTTCAGTCTCTAAAAATTAAAAATTCTTCTGACTTCTAACATACTAGATTGCTTATTCCTCTTTCTATACCCTAAATAATACTATTTGTGTCTGGCTTCTGTCACTCAATATCGTGTTTGGGAAATTTGTTGGAGCACTTGTAGATTGATCATTCTTATTGATTGCTGTTTAGTTTTGCACTCTCTTAGTTTGCTTAGTTTACTTCTCTTGGAAATTATAAAAATACTTCACTTTCAAAAGTTAGAAGAATCCCAACTGAGCAATGTCTTAAGGGAAAAAAAGCCTAAAAGTTTAGAACTGATTAGGATTGATGGACCATTTGATCTAATATATAAAAAATATTTTGGCATCCAACCCTTAGTGGTGTGTGACCACCGGCAAGTTACTGATCCTAGCTGTAAAATGGAGATGATACCTTCTCCAGGGACTCGCTATCCAGATTACATGATATGATATTTGTGCAAATTTCCAGCAGTATCCTTGACATAGGTACAAACTCAAGTTTATTTATATTTTAAATCTGAGAAGGTAGTTGTGCTTGTGTGGCTAACCTCAAGCAAGAGTTGTGACCATCACCATAAACTACCAGTCAAAAGCAGGGAGGCAGAATGAATGTGTGATATAGAGAATGTGTCTTCATTTCTGAACACCTGAGTTCTATTTCTAACCTTCTCTCATCCTACCTAAGGAACTTCAAGACTTAGCATTTTGAGCCTCAGTGTTCTGATTTGTTAAATGAGGATATTTTGTATATGTACCTTGTGGGATTGTCACAGTAACATACCGTATGGAGAGGTATTTTGTAAAATAAAATGCTTTAAAGTCCAAACGATTAATTTTACTATAGTAAAGACCTTAGGCCGCCTATCAGTCTCCATATCACAATCTTCACAGAGAAAAAGCACTATGGCATCACTTAGGAGAGAAGGTGGAGAGGTTTTAATTAGATTCTTAGTAGCTACACATTGTAGCAAACCTACAATATGCCAGTCATTGCTAAGCATGTTACAAACATCTTCACTGACTCCCCAATCTCTCACAATGACCAAGATTTAGAATTGCTCACACTCTCACATGAGGAAACTGAAGTTCAAAGAAGTTCAGCATGTTATCTAAGGTCACTTGGTCGTGGGTAGGACTAAGGCACAGCCCAGGTCTGTCTGGCATCAAGGCCCATGCTCTTGGCATCCCGTGGCACTGCCTTAGAATGTGAAGTAGCAGACGCTGCCCATAGCTGCGACAAGCAGATCGGCATGGGCTGTGAAGTGGGTAGGACAGATGCTGAAACTAGGCAGAAGTATGTGTACTGTCTGAGAGGAAGCAGGACAAACAAAGAATGTGCCAGTGGGGAAAAAAATCTGTTGCTCTCAAAATGTTGAAACGTTTTGTTTAAATAGAATCCTCATCTCCCCGGTAATGAGGAGCAGTCAGATTTAGTGAATTATGTTTAGTGAAGTAATCAGGAATGCTGTTAAAAATTACACTACGCCTGGTCCCAGGAACACCTCCTGAGTATAGTGTGACGTTTAAATGGGTCCAGTCAGATTTAGTGAATTATGTTTAGTGAAGTAATCAGGAATGCTGTTAAAAATTACACTATGCCTGGTCCCAGGAACACCTCCTGAGTATAGTGTGAACTTTAAATGGGTTTTATTTAATGTCATTAAATATCATTAATGGACCTTCAGTCCATTAATGTCTCTTTTAGTCAGATTTTTAAATCAGTTATAAAAATGTCCTACAACTTGTTAATAAAAAAACACAGAAGATTTTCAACTCTCTTGGCTTATATGTTCATAGAACACCTCAGGAAGAAAAGTTATTTTATTGGGAAGTGGTATCCTTTTTATAATAGCAAATATAACAACTACAACAACTTGGTTAATTTAGCTAATATTGCATTTGAAAAAAGCAGAGAAACCAGTCAGTTCTGTCCATACTACCAGGTTAGAAAACCCTTCCTAAAAATACTATCAAAATAGAAAATTTTAAAAAGAAATAAAATGATAGGGATTCTCTAATAAAATCTGTGTTGTATCTCCCAAGCCAATATTGGGAGGAAGTCATTTCTTTTTCCTTTATATATTAATTCAGCCCTTTTGTGTTTTTACTAATTATACACACTACTGCATTCTTGTTGCTAATATTTTAAGCTATACTAAAAATTATACATAAAAAGTCATCATCCAAACATAAACATTGTCAGGACTTTGATGAACATACTTCCACACGTATCTCTTCTCTGTCTCTTTCTGTCTCTCTGTCTCTTTCTCTCTCATGCACACCCATGCACACACATACATATACATACACAATCAAATATTTGTAAAATACGAATGGAATCAAGCACATATAACATTTTATTAATCTTCTTTGCAGGTTTCCATGGATATTTTTCCAAGTTTTCTGTAATCATGCTTAGTGGCTGCTTAGCATTTCATCGTATGAATGAATGAGGCATATTAATAGCATTGATTAAATACCCTGGAATCAGAGTCAGCAGTTTCTGTCAATCCATAAGAAGTCCCTTTCTCTCCTAAGTTCTTAAGATCCTTACCTTAAAAAGGTAAAATAAGGTGTTTGATGTAGGTGATTTACCTAACACTGACATTCCAGACTTTTTCCACATCCTACTTTAAATTGTTCTTTTTAGTTTAGTGTGTCCCTGTCTTCCTTCAAATCCTAGAATGATTTATATATTATAAAAGAGGAACCCTAAGAGCACAAAGGAAAGGGGGCAGGAGGGAGGGAGGTGGGGAGAGAGAGAAAGAGAGAGAGAGATTACTTCATTTAGGAATAAAGAGAGGCTGTATGGGGGAGGGCTTTAAAGGCGAACTTGACTTTGAACAACTAATAGACTGAACCTGTGGTGTGACATGGATAAAAGTACTCCAGAAGCAGGGAACAGCACAAAATATAGGCACCGAGGTAGGACAGAGCACTTAATCAGGTGAGACTGATATGAAGGATACTTGAAGGGAAGTGACAATAGGAGGTAGGGCTCACATTATGACGGAAACGTGTAAATTGGGGGAATTGTGAGGGTGGGAAGAAAAGGGGTGATGAGAGTTTTTGAAGGTTTTAAGTGGAAGGAAGATAAAATAATACGGGCAAAAAGATTTCTCTTACCTCTACCCCTTCATCTTTTTCGAGTGGCTCTGGAAGAAAAAAAGTAACCACATGCAGAAAGACCATTTGAGCGATTACCTGAATCTTCTTAGCAGCACTAGGATGGACAGACAGTGGGAGGGGTGCCACAGTGCAGTAGCTGAGACCCTTTAGGACCAGACTGCCTGGTTTTGAATCTGTTCTTTAAGGTTCAATACTGTGCAGCCCCAGGGAGTTACTTGATTAAATATGTTAATGTTTGCACACTTGTACAGTGAGCACTATAGGTATAGAAGTTATTATAAAGATGTGATGAATGCAACAGACATTTCAGAAATAGTCAGCGGGACACTTAGGAAAAAATATTGATGTAATGAAATAAACTCAATATAACTTGGACATTTCTAACTCAGGCTACTAAGAAGACACTGGAAAGAAAGCTGGGGAACAAGGGGGAAGCAAGTTTGCAAAGAGAGACCACGAATGATGTCAGATTCGTGGTAGGTAAATTTTGAGGTACAGAAAGGAATTTCCTGGAAAATATGCAGCTGGAGATTTAAAATAGAACATGGGACTCAAAGAGCAAAGTAGAGGTGTAGATTTTGGAGTCATGAGCTTCATATATCATTAGGAGTAATTTTTGGCTCAGACTGTGATAGGGTGAAAATTCTTGGCTTACAAGAGATATAGTGCATGCATACTTCCAATAAATACATATTGGAGGTATCTAATAGGTACATAGCAGGAATATAATTTTAATATTGGGCCTGGATAACAAGAATCCATTGACACTTAACTTACTACCTCCAAGAAAACATCGCTGATACTGTATTTCTGACACTCAATGTGCCTGTAGTGTAATTTCCATGTAATGATTTTCCAACTCAGCTACATAAACCAATGACAAATGTGCTACCTAATGAGCCTCAAAACAATTAAGATACAAACACATCAGAGGATTCTATTGCATTTAATAATCAGAGAAATAATAAACAAAAATGCACTCTGATATTAAATGAACTTAGTGAATCAATTATAATTTAATTCCTAGAGCAGATTGTGAAGGCTACAAAACTCTGATATTACATGCTTAGAGGTTAGTTGTTAAGTTATGACAGAATGAGAGGGAAATAATGGAAAAAAAGATTTTAGCTAGGATTTAGGAAAACTGGGCTTTTGTTTGTGCTCTCCAATTAATTTTATGACTTTGGTAAAATCATTATGTTTCCCTAAACCTCAATTTCCTTATTTGCGTTTGTACGATTACAGTAAAAATATCTTTTGTGATACCGTCATGAAAATAAGTGTGATACTGCAGGTAGAAATTATTTCATAGTCTGCTGATCTGTTTTGCTAATACATGCAGGGACCACGTAAGGTTGGTCACTGATGTCTGTGGCAAAGAGAACGGGCCTGAGTGCCAAGAAATTTCATCACAGTTTCACCATCATCTTGGTATGTTTAACTTACCATGCATCAAAGTCTGGACTCAGTTGTGAAGACTCAGCACAGAGAGGACAGATCCATTTCTCAGAGACAGACTCA
This sequence comes from Galeopterus variegatus, assembly GCF_000696425.1. Taxonomy (NCBI): domain Eukaryota; kingdom Metazoa; phylum Chordata; class Mammalia; order Dermoptera; family Cynocephalidae; genus Galeopterus; species Galeopterus variegatus. Next base: position 201,907 of record NW_007729496.1, read on the forward strand.
TATATATAAGCTAATAAAACAGGATAAAAATGAAAGTCCAGTGCTCTAATTTTTTTTTTTTTTTGTCCTTTTTGAGACCAGCTGCACTGTGCTCAGCCAGTGAGCGATGTGAGCACACCGGTCATCCCTATATAGGATCCGAACCCGCGGCAGGAGCGCTGCTGCGCTCCCAGCACCGCACTCTCCTGAGTGCGCCACGGGCTCGGCCCCAGTGCTCTAATTTTTAACAACACTTAACTATCAGAGAGAACTTGAAATAAAAATTCTCTAACATTCTCTCCCTTCTAGTAGACTTTCATGAGAAGACAGATATTAATGATGTCGTTTTAAAATATGGAATTAAAAACATGAGGAATTATATAGAATCAGAAGTATAACTGTACAGATGCCTGTGGCAGGTATCTCACAATAGAGAAAGTCTCCTCTTGGTGTAAGGCCCCTACTCCCTTGGATGGCATTTAGATGGTCATGGCCTGAAGCTCACATCTGTGATTTCCTTTTCTAATCTTTTGTGACTGATCAAACACCCTTCTAAAACCCCATGTTTAATATGTATATTTGTCAGTGTTCTTCAAAGCAACAGAACCAGTAGAGATATTAAATGCAAAGAGTGAGAGAGAGATAAATTGAGATTTACATATAAAGAGAGAGAGACTGATTATGAGGAATTGGTTCATGTGATTATGGAGGCCAAGAGGTACCACAATCTGCCATCTTCAAGCTAGAGACCCAGGAAAGCCAGTGCTATGGTTCTAAACCTGAAGGCCTGCGAACCAGGGGAGCCACTGTTTCAAAATCCCAGTCCAAATCCAGAGGCTGGGGAACCAGGAGCACCCATGTCCAAGAGCAGAAGATGAATGTTCCAGCTTAAGTACAGAGAGCAAATTCACCCTTCCTTCACCTTTTTGTTTTACTCAGGCCCTCAACAGATTGGATGATGCCCACTGCGTTGGTGAGGGCTGATCTTCTTTACTCAGTTTACTACAAGACTCCAATGCTGATCTCTTCCAGAAATGCCCTCAGAGATGCATCCAAGAATAGTGTTTACCAGCTATTTGGGCATCCCTTAACCTAGTCAAGTCGACACATAAAATTAACCATCATAATGTTTGTTACGAAATTACTATTTCTTCTAGATTTTAAAGATTACGTTTATCAAAGAGTTGCAGATAATATTCTTACGTATGTTTTCTTCAATTTCATGAGACAATATATCTCTGGTTAAATATTTTTTTCTCATTCCTAATGTCAACTGTTTTTGCTCTCTCACTGTTTCGCTTAAGTTTTACATATTTTATTGACCTTTTCAAATGACGGCTTTGGAACTGATTTTTCTAATATATTTATTATCAATTTTTTTTAATTTCAAAAGTAATTGATTCTTTTATGCTACTAACATTTTGCATAGTTTTAAATGGTTTTGTCTTCCAAATTATTGCTATTAATGTTAAATTCCTTAATTTTAGTCTTCTTATTCTTTAACAATGAAGAAATTTAAAATATGAATTTTCTTCTGCTGACTGCTTTCGCTGTTTCCCATGAATTGGGTTTGAAGTGTTCACATTTTGTCTTTTTATAGGAATTAGAAAATATTTTTTTATGTTTTTTATGATCTAAAGGTTACCTAAATGAGTATCAATTTCATGTACTTCTGTCATTTTATTATTTATTTCTGATATGCTTGTTTTCTATCAGAGAATACTTTTAAAATTTCTACTTTTGAAAAAATTAAATGTATTTTGTAGCCAAGTACATGACTACTTAACGTTAGTTAAAGGAATATTTAGAAATATATATGCTCTATTGGCAGGATGTAATAAAGCATCTATTATGTGCCAGTTGCTTCAAAAAGTACTACAGATAAAGTAGTGAACAAAACAGACAAAAATCCTGTACTCTAAGAAGCTCACGTCCTAATTTAAGGAAAACACAATAACCACAACAAATAAATACAGCATTTATCATTTTAGAGGGTAATAAACAGGGTGATACTAAAAATGTTTAATAACTCTTACAGATATAGAAATGTCTGCCTAAAAATTTTTAATTTATTCTCTAAATCCAATATTTACCAAATGATACAAGTTGTAGCATTAATTATTCATCAGATCATTCCTATAATTTCAAAATACTGTAATTTGTTTATTTTAGAAATTGGCGATGGTATCATTTGGTTGATTCAGCTGTCAGCCTCTTCCTGTGCCACATTTTGGCAGATTTTGACAGAGAGAACCACATCAATATCTTTAATGAACACCTCCATTAAAGATGTAGCCTCAACAAGCAAGAAAAGTCTCTTCACAAAGAAAACCTAATTGATGGTGCTGAATCCTCTCTGAGTTTCTTCTTCACAACTACATTCAAAATGTTTTTCTACTGCTATAATACCTGATATTTTAATATATTCAATCTCCCTACTTTTGACTAAATGAGGAAAGTAATTTATTAAATTATGTTGTGATGAACATTATTTATTAGAATATCATTTAAATAGTTACCTCGGTTTTATTAATTATTTGCTACTAATTCACAGTGCTTTGCAGATATAATTGGGTCAACCTTCAGGACTCAATAAATTTTAAAAAATACTAAACTTTATTATATCTTTTATGTTTATCATCTTGCAATAAGCGAATTTTTATATTACTATTTGTCAATCTAAGCTTGAAAATTGTTGCTTTGTTTTATTTCAAATGGTGTTTCATGTTTCTTCATTTCTAGAGTTTCATTTCTCTTTTATGAATTCTTTGTTTGTTTTACACATTGAATCATTTTAACTTTATAATGAATTAATCTACCAGCTTTATTATTGATATGTCTCTCTCTTGTGAAAAGAAAGAAAATACGGGCATCGCTGTTAAAATACAATTTAGAAAAACCAAATCTAGTTAAAATTTTATTTTTCAAATTTTTAATGGCTTCTAGCATATAATTTCCATTAAAATGAATATGCAAGACCTCATACAAGTTCTCCTCACTTCTGCAGCCAGAGCACAAGGAGCTGCCAATTTGGCTTACATTTATATTCTTCCAATTTCCAGTTTCTAGATGCTCAGGCATCTTATTTAATTCTCTTTAATGTTTATGTGTTGATTAGAAATAAATATAAAGTTTGTTGAGAAAAGATGACTAAAATGATTTACCTAATTTTTGCATCATCCAGAGAAACTTTTATTTGGAAACAATGCCAATGAAAACATCTGAAAATTTTCAAAATTTTGGCTGAAACTCCAGTCTCTCTCTTTGGTATTATACTGCACCATCTGCACAAAGATTTAATACAGTTTTCAAAGTTCTCAATAATTCCACTTTTCTCAGTTATAAATAATAAGACTAGATGTGTTATTTTAAATAATGTCCCTACCAGTTCACAAGAGCAACATTAACAATAAAAATAAGTTTAGTCATGAATTTAACATTTTAAGTGGATTTCTAAAATGAGTGAAATAGTTGAACAGTTGAAATACTGTTGATGATGACTGAAAATTTTTTTTTTTCGGTTACAAATATTCATGAGATACAAAGCTGATTGTCACCCCTTGTACCCAAGATGTGGAGGCCGGATCCATACTACCAGCATGCCCACTACCACAAATTGTGATTGTACCCTGTGTCCCCCACCCAATTATCTCCAACCTACCTTCCCCTCTCCCTTTCCCCCACTCCACTTCGTATCCCTGGTATGTTCTCTCCCTCTGCAAGTCCAACACACCACTGTGGTCTTTCTTTCCTTGCTTCTTTCTCTCTTAGCTTCCACAAATGAGTGAGGACATGTGGTATTTATCCCTCTGTGCTTTGCTTATTTCACTCAACATAAGTTTCTCCAGGCTTGTCCATGTTGTTGCCAATGGGAGAATTTCGTTCTTTTTCATGGCAGAGTAGTATTCCATGGTACAAATTTATAGCTTTTTAAATTATCACAACAGAATAAATTTACTGAGACAAAAAAACTTCACTGAGGTTTGTTGGAAGCCTTCCCTGACTAACCGATACGAAAGATAAGCTTCAGTCTTAATGTTCCCCTAGCAACCACTGATATTTTTTCCTAATTATCTCAATATTGGTTCATAACTGTAATGAATATACTACACTAATGTATCATGTTACTAATAGAACAAACTGGGGGTGGGGGAGCAGATATGGGAACTCTCTGTATTTGCTGCTCAATTTCTCTACAAACCTAAAAGTGCTATAAAAAGATAAAATCATCTTGATGAAAAAAAAAAAAAAGCACTTACCATCTGACACAAAACATATTTTCTCCCTTTTTTACCCAGATTTTTGAAATAACCACCTGAGTCGACCTGCTTTCACTCTTGTACGATCTTGGCTCTTCTCAGAAATTCATTTCACTATTTTTAGTTCTGAAATGGCCATGCTGTTTTGTGGTGGTGGTTGTCATTTTCATGAATTGAGATTCTTTCATATCATTTGGTAACTAACATAATTGTAATTATGGTAAGCAGCAAGATAAATTAATAACAAAAATTATAATACAGAATTTCATTGGTTTATGCTGATTGTCTTAGGATGTCACAGAGACCACTGGGGCATTAGATTCCCATCATGATGGCATCTGCAAAACACTTGCAGCACTGTCTTATCTTACAGATGGCCTAAATTATGTGGTTTATGCTGATTGTCTTAGGATGTCACAGAGACCACTGGGGCATTAGATTCCCATCATGGTGGCATCTGCAAAACACTTGCAGCACTGTCTTATCTTACAGATGGCCTAAATTATAGTCAGTTGCAAAGCTAATCTGAAAATCATTTATGAAACACTTTGTGCTTTAGGTGAAGCACCAGTTTATCATTATCCTCTAATTGTGTCATGACTAATACTTCTGAGTTTAGAAGAATCTTCCAAATCTATAGGAGTAAAAAAATATTAACAATGAGCTACAGTATAGAAATTTTTCAGACACTGTGCAAAAGTCAAGAAATCCTGGAACATAGTTTGATTATACAGAAGAGTTAGAAAAAAAAAATTGGTTATTTCAACCAAAAATATGAGTGAGTGACTTATTACTGTTAGTAGCATAAAGTTTTGATGGAAATAATACTCAAATATTTTACCATAAACAATTGAAAGTGCTAAGCATTTACATATTTCTATCAAAATGACACTTAGTTCTGCTTATAGTTTATGGTACAACTGAAGAATATATGCAGTTATTAATGAAGAAAATCTCTTTGAAAGACCATAAGTTAATTTCACATAATAAAGCAGTTGAAAAATAAAAACTTAGAAAGTATTCTTAATCATAGAGTATGCATAAAGCAAAAAAATATATATATAAAATATATATACATACATATATAGTAGCATTTTGGACATAATACACTTAAAATTTCAAGAAAATAATATATATGAGTATATCAGTGCAATTTGAATTAATGGTCTTGCTTTTGTGTTGCTTTGTGTTGTTTTGTCCCCCACAGATTTGTCACCCCACTTCCCCTGGGTGATGGAGACTCAAAGGATTACTCAAAGACCATCTCTTCTGAGCAGTGAGAAGCCCAGAAGTGGTTAACTTCCCTGGGATCCTCCAGCAAGAGGAAACCTTTCCTCGGGAAATTAATGCCAAATTGGGGTTCTCTTCCTGCATTTATTTTCCAGACCAGGAAGTTACAGGAAGAGACATAAGTGGGGTTATAGTTTAACAATATAGGCTGGTAACTTTCAGTGAAACAAGCCAGTTGACATTCCAGTAAGGCAATTAAGTGGTTGTATCAACACAAGCTTGACCTTAGCAAACATTCCTTCTCCCTCTAACAGTTTTCCAGCAACTTAGATATCAATCAGTAACTCATCTGTCTTTGAGCCACCAACCTTGCTGTGCCACAATTCTTATCTTGCAACAGAGACTCAATAGCCTGGGGAAAATTTCCTGTCCTTGCAAGGTCAATATTTGAAACTGCAAAGCTTTGGAAAACCAGGCCCTGTGAAGTACTTATGCTTTATAGTATATTCCACATCGTTAATTTCCCAAGGAAGTGTTGCCCCTCACTTGAGGGTTCCAGCAGGAGATTAACCACTTTGGGGTCTCTCACTGCTCAGAAGAGATTAGCTTTGAGTAATCCTTTGAGTCTATGTCACCCAGGGGAAGTGGGGTCACAAATCTGTGGGAGGCGAAGCAACACAAAGCAACACTTTTGCTATTGTGTGTTTTTGCATTTTGTTTAAATTTAAACTTGTCTTTTCTTCATTTATTTTTTAAGTGGTAAAATACAAACACAGAGAAAAGTGCATAAAACACAAATCTAGAGCACAATAAATAATTTAAAACAAGCATTATGTAGCCACAATCCAGGTCAATAGTATAAAATTATCAGTACACTAGCGTCCTCATGTATATTTTCTGATCATATTAATTTCCTTCAGCCCTAGAGTTAAACAGAATCCTAGATTTTATGTAAAACTCTAAATGTTCTAGTTTTTTCTTTCTTTTTTTTTTAACCTATTCTAGTTATCATTTTTGCATAGCAAATCACCGTATCAGTACACTAGCGTCCTCATGTATATTTTCTGATCATATTAATTTCCTTCAGCCCTAGAATTAAACAGAATCCTAGATTTTATGTAAAACTCTAAATGTTCTAGTTTTTTCTTTCTTTTTTTTAACCTATTCTAGTTATCATTTTTGCATAGCAAATCACCCTAACTTAGTGTCATAGAAAAATACCTATTTTATTATGCTTATGGATTCTGTGGGTTAGAAATTAAGAAAGGGCAAAGCAAGAATAGGTTGACCCTGCTTTGTAATATGTGGGAGCCTCAGCTGGAAAGATTCAAAGTATAGGGCTGACTTGAGAGTGGGGATCTGAAATCATCTCAAGGCTCAACTCAGTCACATTTCTGATGGTTTATACTGGCTATCTGCTTGGACATTCTCTGGCTTTCTTTGCCAGAACACTTACATATGATCTCTTTGTACACTTATTTGGGCTTCCGCAAAGTATGGTAGCTGGTTCCAAAAACGAATAGCCTAAGAGCAGGTAGAAGCTATATTGTCTTTTATAATCTTGCCATGATAGTATCACTCCAGCAACAATCATAAACCCACCCTGAATCAAGGAGAAGCAGCACCTCTCAATGTATCAGAGTCAAACCATAAGAATAGCATGTGTGATTTAATGCAGCCATCATTTGAAAATACAATCTATCATAATCCTCTCTCAGGCCACAACAATTCATATTTCTCCCACATGCAAAATATACACATCCCCTTCCCCCAAGACCCTTAAGTCTCATCTCCTTACTGTTTTAGCTCAAAACCCTTCTTAAGTAGGTCTAGATACGGATGAGACTAACAAAGTATGATTACTCAGTTGTAGTTTCTTGAGTGCTGTTCCTTTTGGTTTGAAAACCAGTTATTTAAAAGGACATTATCTGCCATCCTCACATCTAACATACAATGAAAGAATATTCATAGGATAACCATTACAGACATTCCCATTTGAAAAGGGGAAACAAGAGGAACACAACAGCTATTACTCCTCAGCAATTTTGAAATCACATGTTGCTAGTTCCTTTTAGGCTTCAGTACTACTGCTTGAAGGGCATTTTTTGTGGCTCTTGGTTCTACATCTGAGTCATCTCCTTTTTCATAATAAATGGCCTGTATTTATAACTGAGACGTTTCCTCAGCCTGCCTCCTGGATAAAGAAATTTGAAGCTCCAAAGGCCTTTTTTCATTTTGTACTCTCCTTTTTTCTGTCCAAAATGATGCAACAACTTAAAAAAGCAAACAAACAAAAAAACCTTGTGGGTTTCTTCTTTGTCAATTTACAAATCTGGTTATTTGTCAAAATCCATACCCTGAAATCTCTTTAAGTCCTTCCCTACCTTCACACCCCATGAGACTTCTGTAGGGTAATGCCTTGAAAATTCTTAGAAAACCCATGGAACATTATCTTCAAGTCAACCCCATTCAGAGGGCCTTTTATCTGTCTGAAAGATTCTATAGGACATTGCCTTATATTTTTATGTTTACTTCATCTCTCTTCTCTCACATTTATCATGAGAGTCAGAAAAAGCCACATGACACTTTCAGTAGTCTTCCTGGAAATGTCCTCAACCAGATCATCAGATCCATTAGGTATGGATGTTATTTCCCACATTGCCACAGGTGATGGTACTGCTAAACCTTCCACCACTAAATAACAAGAGTCCCCATTCCTCCATTTACCAATAAAATGTTACTTACCTTCCTTCAAGCCTTCACTGATGGCCTCTACTGTCTTCACTACCAGTCTTTTTGAGGCCCTTCTGGCTCTTACCCACTGCCCAGTCCCAACCTCAATGATAACTATTTTAGGTTTTTGTTATGATAGTACCCTAATTCTGGTACACAATCTCTTCCAGTTACTCTTTTGCTGCATAACAAATGACCCCAGACTTAGTGACATAAAACAACCACCATTTCATTATACTCATGGATTCTGTAGATCAAGAATTCAGAAAGAGCGCAGTAGGGATAGTTGTTTCTACTCTGTGATGTCTGGTGCTTTGGATGAAAAGGCTCAATGAGTTGTTATGACTTAGTAGCTGAGATCTGGAATCTGAATGTCTGCTCACTCACATACCTGGTGGATCTTTCTGGCAATTAATTGGCTGGGACCTCATCCCTATGTATGACCACCTAGAAAAGACCACTGAATATGGCAGATTAGGCTTTCTCATGCACAGAGGCTTGAGTTCTAAGAGTGACAGTCCCAATACAATAAAGTGACATCATATCACCTCTTCTGACCTAGCTTTAAAGGTCAAATGGCATCACATAGCTGTTCAGTTTCAATGGCTGAGGGGATCCATGAGCAACATGCCTAATCACTTTAAAGTCTTTCGTGTGACTGAATACTCTGGTACTTTTTATCCTTTGAAGCTACTAGCAAAAAAGCTGTCCAGCCACAATCTTGGCTTTCTGTCCAGAGCTCGCTTTCCTGACAGTGAATCTTCAAGTTTTAGTACCTTTTACAATTTGTATAGGATGAGAATTTTCCAAATCATAAAGTCCTGATTCCTTTTAGGTTTATGATGATTATAGGTAATGTAGGATTTCTGTACTGTGCTTCATACTTCCTTTTGAGTCCTAACTAGGAAAGTGATTAATATCCATATTTATACCAACAGTTTCTTCAAGGCAATCTAAATTTTTGCTATCTTGCCCTTCAAAATTCTTCCATCCTCTATCCACTGCCCAATTCCAAAAACACTTCCACATTTTACATTTTTACATAGCAACACCCCACTTCCAGGTACAAGAATCTGTATTAGTTTTATATTGCTGCTGTAATGAATTATAAACATAGTGACTTAACGCAAATTTATTACCTCACAGTTCTGGAGTTCATAAAGAGTTTTTTATTTGCTAAAATCATTGTGCCAGCAAGTCCTTCTGGAAACTCTAGGGGAGAATTTGCTTGCCTTTTACAGTTTCTAGAGGTAACCTGCATTTCTTGGCTTGTAGTCCATTTCTCTATCTTTAAATCCAAAAGTATAGCATCTTCAAATTTCTCTCTGACTCTGATACCCGTCCCTCCCTCTTTGTGATTACATTGTTCCTACATGGATAATCCAGGCTAATCTTCCCATTTCGAGGTTCTTAACTTTATTACCTCTGTAAAGGTCCTTTTGTATTATCAGGTAATAAGTGCATTAGTCAAGGTTCTTCAGAGAAACAGATCCAATAGAATGTGTGTGTGTGTGTGTGTGTGTGTGTGTGTGTGTAGGGTAATCAAAGTCTACTCATTTAAATGCCAATCTCATCTAAAAAAAAGTACCTATATAGAAACATCTAAAATAGTGTACCCAAATATTTGGGTACTGTGGCCTGGCCTAGTTGACACATGATATTAACCATCACACATAATATGAGAGTTCAGTGATTAGGAAATGAACATCTCTGTGGGGCCATTGTTCTACGTACCACAGTCATGATCTAAAAATGTGAAGAATAAAAGGACTAAAATAAGGAGACAAAGATGACACAGAAAGGAGCATTAGGTATAAGTGGAAACACACATAATATGAGAGTTCAGTGATTAGGAAATGAACATCTCTGTGGGGCCATTGTTCTACATACCACAGTCATGATCTAAAAATGTGAAGAATAAAAGGACTAAAATAAGGAGACAAAGATGACACAGAAAGGAGCATTAGGTATAAGTGGAACTGGAGATAAACATGTCAAACAGATATAATTTGCAACAGTGTAGAAGGGATAGATGGGAAGGCAGATGCTAATAAAATGGCAAAAGACAAAGCTATAGAGGTGACCATAAGCCAGATAGACATAAGGGGTTGGTTTTCACAATGGTCTTGATTGTTACTGTAAAGTGAATAATTGAGTATGTATAAGTAAGGATACCCATATTGAGTCATTGATGAATTTTAAATAGGAATGATGAGATCATCACTGTGTTTGAGGAAAACAGCTCTGATACTTGTGTGAAGGCCTGATTTCCATGGAGATTCATTGGGAATAAAGAAAAACAAAAAACAAAAAACAGGGACTGAACCAACACTGCAGCAATGGGACTGAAGGGAGAGGGCTCAAGGCATTCTCAGTTAAGACTTGGGAATTAACTAAAGATGATAAATCAGTAAAAATATGCCTGCCAAGCATTTGAAAGATTTATATCTAAGACAGAAACGTTATTATAAGGGCAATTGATTACATTATTAGAAGACAATGTAGGCATCTGGCAATGTTTCGTTAAAGTAATAATATTTGATTATGTTCTAGGAAAATGTCATGGTTGATTGGTAGGAAATGATGGGGCTTTCATTACTAAAAAGTCTCAAGGGAATTTCAAAAAGTCTGTAGTTGAGATTTCTTTTTTTGGTAGCCCCAAGTCAAGAATAGAAAGGCAGGTTTGATGAGGATCCTGAGAATTAAGTGGAAGTAATATAAGTCTCCCACCTTACAAGAGAGATGAAATGAGGGGAAAACTCAGTTATTTAGTGTCTACTATTTGCTATGCACTGGCCTATGCAAAGTTACATATAATTTTATAATTTTAATAATAATGACTCAACTTTTATTGAACATGTTGTCAGGCTTCAGCAAAAAAAAAAAAGTTTGCATGTATTTATTATTTAATTTTCATATATATCTGGTATGGTATATATTTACTGTTAGAATTAACATATTAAAGGTGAAGTAATCAAAGCTTAGTAACCTAACATTTTACCCAAAGTTACACAGTGAAGAAAGAATTCAAATTCAGACCCCTCAGACTCCAACAACTGTTCTCTTATGAAAAAAAAAGGCAGGTTCCAACTCTTGCTACTGACAAGGTCTCACTTGTCATGAGCCATGAGCCAAATAGCAGCTGTGGTGTAATATACAAAAAGTACAGACAGAAAACTCAGCGTTGCTTCTCCAAAGAGCCAATGGCTAGCTGTGTGAGATTGAGCAACCCTCTGTGTACGTATGTCTCTGTGTTATTCTCTGTGACCCAAAAAAAAAAAAAAAAAAAAAAAAAAAAACAGGGACTGAACCAACACTGCAGCAATGGGACTGAAGGGAGAGGGTTCAAGGCATTCTCAGTTAAGACTTGGGGATTAACTAAAGATGATAAATCAGTAAAAATATGCCTGCCAAGCATTTGAAAGATTTATATCTAAGACAGAAACGTTATTATAAAGGGCAATTGATTACATTATTAGAAGACAATGTAGGCATCTGGCAATGTTTCGTTAAAGTAATAATATTTGATTATGTTCTAGGAAAATGTCATGGTTGATTGGTAGGAAATGATGGGGCTTTCATTACTAAAATGTCTCAAGGGAGTTTCAAAAAGTCTGTAGTTGAGATTTCTTTTTTGGTAGCCCCAAGTCAAGAATAGAAAGGCAGGTTTGATGAGGATCCTGAGAATTAAGTGGAAGTAATAT
>NW_007729496.1:214733-216303 GCF_000696425.1 Galeopterus variegatus
CCAAAGAGCCAATGGCTAGCTGTGTGAGATTGAGCAACCCTCTGTGTACGTATGTCTCTGTGTTATTCTCTGTGACCCATTTTTCTCATGCGTAAATTAGATCTGTTTCCCATTCACTGACTTACTAACCAGTACAAGTTGTTTACCCTTTTGTGATTAGTCCTTTCACCATTCTCCTCTCTAGGAGTTTAGGGCTCAGATTTGCCATCTTCCTGTCCCACATTCCATATCCCACCTGGGAGATGGTGACCACCAAAGCTGAAGTATGATTGCATTTGCAAACTACCAGACAAAAGGATCCCTAAGTCCCTTCCAGATCACAAAGTCTATGAATGTGCTGCAGCTGACAGTGTTTGTTTGTTTGTTTGTTTTTTCAAACTATAAGTGTATTCAGCTGTGAAAGAGAAATTCTATTTACCGAGACACTTTCGAAGGTACATTTTATTTTGTAGAAAGCAGAAATTCCACTGGGGGAAAAAAAATAAGGCTGGGTAGAATTTCCTCTCTGTGAGAGAGATTTAAAAAATGCTAAAAGTGTTTATTTATTTTTTAAAAAAATAGGATGTAGACAATATAGAGTCATTCTAGAACTTTGGGATATCTTTATACTCTGGAATTAGAGAGTAGACTAAAAAAAAAGTTTTCTTGGAGTGAACCCAGAAAAAATAATTCGACGTTTGCAAAACTCTTTAGTCCTGAATCCCAAAAAACAAATTATTTTACTTAGAAATTTAATTTAACAACAGCTGCCAGTGACATGGAAGTAGCATGTGGGCTTTTAAAGGTAGACACTGAAGTAGAGAAAGCTATTATATGAGGGAATCACCCTCTGTGACAAGCTAAAAATCAGTATCTTCCTTCAGTAGAAGTGAATGACAGGGTTTGGAGCTGTTAAAACTATTGAAGTTCCTCATATTTGGGAAATTGCCTCTTTCACATAGTCCATCAGACACTTACTTGGCTGTACTTAATGGAAGATGCTGATGGAAAGTCACAAAGGTGTCACTGGGGTGACATTTCATTTAAAATCACCCCCATCAGATATTGTGAGCTTTCCAAGGGGAGGAATAACCATCAGGCTGGAAGCAGGCAGGATTATAGTGCAGAACTTAACAACACAGGAGAGAATTCTACAGTTCAGTGACTCAGGGATGGAGCTCAGTGGGTAAGTAGTGTCCTTGCTGTTTGTAGATGGATTTTTTGTCCCTCTCCCAATGCCTCTAAAGCCCTGTCTGCTCCCTAGAGAACAAGTACAGGATGTGGAAACAATGCGTACTTCTATTTGATGGAGAACTTACGTAAGTGAAAATAAAGAGTGGAAAGAAAAATAAAAGTCCTCATGAAATGGCACAAAAGCTGGAATAGAAAGCAAGAGAACAGCTCTATGCGTGGCCTCTCGCAATTCTCCACCTTGTCTTCAATGAGAGAATTGTCTTAGATGATGTCAAAGTCTGCTCTTAAAGTGAATTTTAAAGTTTATTTCTATGAATTAATAATTGTTTATCTTCAAACAAGTTAGATGAATTTAAGGGGGAAAAAAAGATAAATATATAGAAATTGGCAGGTCCCT
>NW_007729496.1:216917-219031 GCF_000696425.1 Galeopterus variegatus
GGGGAAAAAAAGATAAATATATAGAAATTGGCAGGTCCCTTTGAGAAATAAAAGAGAAAATTGGCATGATTGCAATGACTGTTGATAATGTGACGTTCTACCTACTGACTGACTGCTTCCCTATCTCCATTCTATCAGCTGACAATTTTGTATTGTCTCCGCCGCTACAAAACTTTCCCATGCATTTTCCTGCCTCTATTCTTATTTTCCAATTTGTTTACACACTACAGCCAGAGAGATATTTTCCAAAATACAAAGCTATTTATGTCACTTTCTTGCTTACAATTATAAATTGTTCACTGTTGGCCTCCAAACAAAATCCAAAGTCCTTGGCATATTGCACAGTGCATTCTGGGATACGGCCCCAAGGGACTGCCACTAACAGTGGCAGGACTAAGGAAGAAGCCTCCAAGAACTGGGAGTTATGTCTATCTGAAGTGCTCTCAGAAAGGGTTCTGGGGACAGAGAACAGGAGTCATGTACGAAAGGAGGCGCATAGAAGCTAGCAGAAATTCCTAACATCAAATTTGAAGGGTTGAAGACAACAGCATGAAACTCAGAAACAAACTAGAAAAGTCTGAACCAGAACAAATAGAGCTGGTACAAAGAATGGGTAAACGGGAAGCTTCAGGAGGAAGATACAGGTGGAGTTCCTCATAAACATGCTGCCTTGGGTGTCTTTGTGGGACAGGGGCAATCATGTACAGGAGCCAAGAAGATCTCAGGTCCAGCTGCTTGCTTCCATCTATGCCCTTCTGAGCCACATGGAACTAAGCTGTTGTCACTGAGAAACACTTTGTGCTCTTCCATGTGACTTTGCCCATGCTGTTCCCATTCTGTATTAGGCTGGTTTTTTTCTTCTGCCAGACAAGCTCATTCAATTTTTAAGACTTGGCATAGATTTAAAAAACTGAATGGACCCTTTCACAGTCCCTGAAATAGTTCATTGTTCCTTCTGTACATCTCCATAAAACCATTGTTATTTGTTAATGTGGGTTTCTCCACGCCAGAATCTTAGTTTCTGGAGAGCAGGGACATGCTTTACTCAATACACTAAATGTAGGAGAGAGACAGAGGTTGAGAGAAAGACCACCACCCATTATAGTCTCTTTCCTCACTAATTGAACCCGAGTAACTAAAGTCGAGCTCTATATAAAGTAGTATTATTTTTCTGATTTCAAATGACCTCAGGGAGTGTTTTCTTCTAATTTAAAATAGCTTTACCAAAAATCTTCTTTTTACCTAACCATAGAGGAAGAGAAGGATGAGAAATTAAAGATAAGGATGAAGAAGCTAAAGAACCAGTGATCTATATATATATACTGTGTGTGTGTGTATATATATATATACACACACACACACAGAGTATATATATATATATATATGATCTATATATACTAGAGATGTGGTATAGACAGTAACTTGCTTCTGGCTTCGCATAAAGTGAAAGAGATGGTTTTGGACTGCCCCCAGAGCAAATGACTTCAGATGTCTGGTCTGTCTCCTTCTCAATTTTTCATTTGGTAGGGTGGAGCTGAGTGAACAGTACAGAGAGCTGGAGTTAATCCTGGCACTGCTTACATCACAACAGTACTTGCCTTTGGATAAAAGGCTACGTATATATACAGCTGGATTTAGAGAGACAAAGCATTTGGAAAGCTATGAATAGCAAAAATTCTAAAGTTGATAGGTTTTTCATTGCTCTGTTATCTTTCTGGGATGAGAAGAACATTTCACTCTGAAGAAGAATTCAATTAAATAAATTCAGTTTTGCAAATATTTATTGGGTTTTTACTGGGATAAAAATTACTTTGCTAAACTGGAATTATGAAGAATACATGGAGTCATGTATAAATGAATAAATAAGATAATATAGCAGAATGATTAAATACTTTAGCTTTGGAGCCAGATAGATTTGGGTTCATAGCCTGAATCTTTCATTACTCAACACATATTTTGTAGGTTTTTACAAGAATTCAGAGAATAAAGTATATGGATTAGGATGATTCCAGCTGAAAGTAAAAGAATACCCATCTAAAAGTGGCTTAACCATATTGTAACATACTGTCTCACCTAATAGAGAAATCAAGAGAAAAGATAATAGCACTAGGATT
>NW_007729496.1:219871-227018 GCF_000696425.1 Galeopterus variegatus
AAAAAGGTATGTTGAAGTCCAAAGAATGTGAACTTTTGTGGAAAAGGGGCCTTAACAAAGGTAATCGAATTAAAGTGAGGTTATTAGGGCAGGTCCTAATTCAATATGGCTAGTGTCTTTATCAAAAGGGAAAATTTGGACATGGAGACAGACACACTAAGGAAGGTGACATGATCATACACAGGGAGATCACTATGTCTAAGACAAAGGAGGTATCTACAAGCCAAGGAATGCCAAAGATTGCTGACAAATCATCAGAATCTAGGAAGAAGGAAGTAAGGATTCTTCTCCAAATTTCAGAGAGAACATGGCCCTGCTGGCACCTTGACTTCAGACTTGTAGCCCCCAGAATTGTGACAATAAATTTCTGTTGTTCCATGCTTCACAGTTTGTGGCACTTTGTCATGGCAGCCTATAACTAGGAAACTAATACATGTTTTTTCTGCCCTGCTATCCTCAGCTTTCATCCTTATGACAATTCCTTCATGTAATCACAAGATGACTACTACTGTTCTAGGCACTATATCCTGCCACATCCAAAAGAAAAAAGAGGGCAACTTCTGGTGTATCTCTTTTATGGGGGGCGGGGAAAGAGTTTCCTTTCTTAGTAGGAAAACCTAGCTTTAAGTCCCCAAGAAAACTTATCTTCAGGTATCATTGATTAGAAATAGGTCATATGCCTATGCTCTAGCTGCAAGAGAGACTGACGACGTGAGTGTCTGGTACGTTAAACCTCTATTATGAGAGGTGGGCACTGCCTTCAAAGAAAGAGAGAGAGGAAAATAGCTGTTAGGCAGGCAACCAATGCCATCTGCCATAGTATATAAAAATCTTAGGGGGGTGATGACAGCTCAAAGTCTCAACTTTATTCCATTTTTGTATTTTATATAGACTTTAAGTAGAATAAAATTTATAATAACAGCTAGCTAACATCTACTTGACCATTTACTGCATGCTAGGCACTATGATAGTATTTTATATGAATTTTCTAATTTTGTTTTAATATGTATCCTACAAAGTCAGTACAGTTAATGTTACCATTTAACAGATGAGAAATCTGAGAAAGAGAGCATAAGAAAATTTTCCAATGTCACCAAAAATTGAATTTGCTTATGCATTGGAACAGCCAAGGAAATGTCATCTTTGCTAAATGACCATAGTTTCAAGGTAACCAAAGTTACTGCCTTTTAAAATTAGCATTACACTGATTAACATTGTCACGTGGCAATAGCCTCTGAAACATGGTAGACAATGACTGATTTAGTCTTGTATTTAGCATGGAAAAACTGAACTTGGTCATCTGAATTTTTGAATGTCTTTGACTTATGTTTCCTTTTCTATTTCAAATTTATTCCTGCCAAATGCTTTTACTATTTACCTCTGTTCAAGATTAAGATTTGATCTGGNTATATGAATTTTCTAATTTTGTTTTAATATGTATCCTACAAAGTCAGTACAGTTAATGTTACCATTTAACAGATGAGAAATCTGAGAAAGAGAGCATAAGAAAATTTTCCAATGTCACCAAACATTGAATTTGCTTATGCATTGGAACAGCCAAGGAAATGTCATCTTTGCTAAATGACCATAGTTTCAAGGTAACCAAAGTTACTGCTTTTTAAAATTAGCATTACACTGATTAACATTGTCACGTGGCAATAGCCTCTGAAACATGGTAGAAAATGACTGATTTAGTCTTGTATTTAGCATGGAAAAACTGAACTTGGTCATCTGAATTTTTGAATGTCTTTGACTTATGTTTCCTTTTCTATTTCGAATTTATTCCTGCCAAATGCTTTTACTATTTACCTCTGTTCAAGATTAAGATTTGATCTGGTAACCATGGTTTTCCCATTTGGGGGTATAAGAGTACCTAACTCAGGAATTTTTTTGTAAGGATTAAATGGGTTTATATGTACAAGGTGCATAAAAACAGTGTCTGGCACATAGTGAGCATTCCGTAAGAATTGGTGGTTACCATTGTTATTATTACCTTTGTTGTCATTACTAATACACTATTGAGAAATAAAATCAATTTATTATGTGATATTTTTAATGAAAAGAAATAAGTACACACATTTTTATATAGAGAGGTCTGTGAATCTCTTCATGAAAAATGGCTAGAAATGATAACTTCTGGACTTAAGGAAATTATTATCACTCTTTACAAATCCTTAAAATGTAAAACAAATGTGAATTATTTTATCCAAGATAGGTGAGCATGATAGAAGAAAGGGCACATTGATTTTTATCTTTTATTCTATATTTAAAATTTTATGACAGTATCCCAAATTTTCTTGATGCAAATAAAAAGTTTTCTTCTTGTAGAATAATTTTTCTTACATCATAAAGTGTTAGAAATTCTTAGACAATTTAGAGATATTAGACATATCTATCTACTTTATAGATCACAAGCATATTTCCAATTAGAAAATTCCTTAAAAAAATGTATGCAGTATGACTATAAATGTCCCTGTTTTTTAATCCCTTAGAGATATTCAGTTTAGACATATCTATCTACTTTATAGATCACAAGCATATTTCCAATTAGAAAATTCCTTTAAAAAATGTATGCAGTATGACTATAAATGTCCCTGTTTTTTAATCCCTTAGAGATATTCAGTTGCTAATTTAATATTAAACCTCTTCTTTGCTTAGTTTGACTTTACATTAAAATTAGTTCTCTTAACAGACGTTTATTAGCAGGGTTTTTTTGTCTGTTTGTTTTGTTTTTTAATATAAATTCCTATGCTAAGAATTAGGAGGAAAAAAAAAAAAGATAGCTAAGGCACCAGAACCCTTGCCCTAAGAGAATTCATGATCTAGGAAAGGATACATACAGAAATAAAAATAATCATAATATAGTGGGTTAAGTGCAGTGAGAAGATACCAGAAATGAGACTATATATTTTATATTGTTTACATGTTTCTTTTTAAATGAATTTTTATTTTATTTTACTTTTTAAAAATTGATTTATATTATTATTTTTATATTCTAAGACATTGCTGTGGAGCAGTTGGGGGGAAGAGGGAGTGGGGAAGGGGAAAGAAAATAGGGTAGGAGAAGGAAGAAGGAGCAGGGCTGTGGTTGAGGCCTGTGGCACCCCCCTCATTCCTGCAGCGGAGACAAGAGGGCTTCCAGTGGTGGCTCAGTCATTGCTGGGCTGGATGCAGGTGTTGGGGGGATGGGTGTGGCTGAAGCCCTCAGACCCCTACCGCCCCAGCTCAGGAGACAAGGGGGCTTCCAGCGGCAGCTCAGTGGTCATTGCTGGGCTGACTACAGATGTCAAGGGGCATAGCCAAGGCCCAAAGCCCCCCAGTGCCCTGGCTCAGGAGACCGGGACGCTTCCTGTGGTGGCTCGGTGGTCATAGCTGTGCTGGTTGTGGGTGTCATGGATGAGGATTGTGGTGCTCCCTGTTCCCTGGCATGGGAGCCCAGAGGGCTTCTAATCCTTCTAGGTGTTATAGGTGTTCTTTGGTAACGTAAGACCTTTATTAGTTAATATCAAACTTGTCTCTGATCTGTGGTTATTTTGTTTTTTCTTTCAGTTCTGTGCTGGATTTTTCACTGATCCCACCACTTAAACTCTGCACTAGAACTAATTTTTTGTCCTTCTCTTACTTCTAAAATGGGGGAACTGCCTGTGGGAACCAGCAGTTGAGCACTTTAGTTGAGGTAAATTGCTGCTTTGCTGCTGATTTCCTGGGAAACGCTTTTTGTGCAACTCAGGTTTTAATTGTTGACCTTGTATGTACTTCTGGGTCTTGTGAGGACTGGTACACCTGAGTTGTGTAGAAACTCTGGTCTGGGCCTAGAATTTTTCAGCAAACTGCACCCCCTGCAGTTCTACATTCCTGACCTGTCTCCACTGAGTGGTCCTGTGCTGATTAGGGGAATATCATCTGTCCATGCTGTGCCCCAGTGTTCTCCTGGTAGGCCCATCTCCACCATCGCCCATACTCCCAATACTTCCCATGGGACAGGACTTGCAACAGTCCCTTGCAATGACTCACCAGCCTCTGAATGGCTCCTTTTTTCTGTTGTCTTTGGCTCTTCACTTCTGTGTTGGGTCCATGGGAACCCTGTTAATGGTTTTGCGGACTTGAGGGCCACCAAGGTCCTCTTCCCTCCTGCTGCCTCCGAGCAATTTTATCCAAAGGGCACAACTATGGCTTTTGCCAGCTCTTGCTCCACGTGTTCACCAGCTCCAGCTTGGAAGTGGCCAGGATTCAAAATGGTGGGAGCAATCCTCTCTTTATCTCATCACGGCTTCTCCTGCCTTCATGAACTCCATAGGTCTCTCCTCCTCTTTCCTGGACTGTTGTTGCTTTTTAATAGATGTAAATTGGTTGATTTATGGAAGAGAGTCATGCTGGAGACTGTTTATTCTGCCATCTTGACCAGAATCACTTTTTAAATGAATTTTTATCGCAACGTCTTAGTTTTCTATTGCTGCCATAACAAAAAAGAAAAAAAGAAAAGCTTAGTGGCTTAAAAGAACACCCATTTGTTATCTCACAATAGAGCACTCATTTGTTTTCTCACAGTTTGGTAGGTCAGAAGAGTGGGTGCATCAAATGGGTCCTCTGCTTGGGATGTCATAAGATAGAATCAAGGTGTCTACAAACTGGGCTCTTTGCAGATTCTGGGGAAGAACTCACTTCTAAACTCATTCACATTGTTTGCAGAATTCAATTCCTTGAAGCTGTAGGACTAAGGTATGGGTTTCTTTTCTTTCAGCTGAAGACCACTCTTCACCATTAAAGGCTTGCCTTCTGCACTGATAACTTGCAAAATGGATGCTTGCTTTTTTCCAGGTCAACAAAGCATGTCTCTCTCACTTTGTCTTCTTCCTTCCTTTTCTGTCCCTGCTCTCTGCCTTTAAGGGTCCATATAGTTATTAGATTGGGCCCATCTGGATAATCCAGGATAATCTCCCTATTTTTATGTCAATTGATCAGTAACTTCAATTATACCTGCAAAATCCCATTTGCCATGTAAGATCACATACTCACAGGAGTGATAGTTCATCATATTCACAATTAGAGCAGGAAATCTTTGGGGGTCATTATTCTGCCTACCATGTCTAATGATAGTTGTGACACTTTTAAAGGACAAATAGTGTTAAAAGACTTACAATAGAAAAAATAAGTCCTATGTCTTCCTTCAAAGACTTTCTCCTCTGCATTCTGTTTCTCTAAATCAACTATTTCCAATTATTTTGCTACCTATTCTAAAATTTGCATCAATATTTTTAAAAATGCATTTACTGAGGCAAAGTGAAATAGACTCATCTCTCCCTGCTCTTTTCCACTAAGTAAAACTAAAAAACCTAGAAATAAGATAGTAGGTAATAAGAAGAGGACTTTGAAAGGTGGAAAGAAGGTGGAAAGAAGACTAGCAAGAGACACAGGACTTGAGAAAAAGACAGTGGTCTGGCATTCCCCCCCCTCTCCCCACACAAACAGAACCAGGAAGTCAGGGAAGTCTGTTCTGACCACACAGGCAGCACCAGAAGGTACTGAAAGGGAAGCCCACTGGCAGCTGGTAGCCCGGGAAAGAAGTTTCTATCCCTATAGTCTCAGTGTCTCCCACTCCCCACTTAAAGGCACCAGGCCCAGGAAGCAGCTCATCCCTCCCACCCTAGGTGACAGAAGCAGAAATCAAACAAGAGACTCAATAGCACCAAGAGAAGAAAGCAGACCAGACTCGCATTAAATGGGCTTTGAAAATTAAATTGTCATTGGAAGCACATCCCACAAAATGAGCCAGGACCTACATGCTAAGCTTAAAGAGAGTGACTGCTTGCTAAAATAGAAGATTTAATAGAATCCAGAATCTCCTAATATTCAAAATGTTACTGATTCAACCAAAATTCACCCAACATATCAAAAACCAAGAAAATCTTGAACAAGAAAAGAAAATAAAAAGACATCAAGATAAACCAGATGTTGCAATTATTTCACAGATTTTAAAATAGCCATAATAAATGTAAGAATATTACAATACTCCTGAAATGATTGAAAAAATAGAAATATCATGAAAGAAATAGAAAAAATATTATAGAACTTAAAAATACAGAAAACAAAATAATCTTTCACCCTTTTTATTCAACATAATATTAGAAATTCTAGCCAACACAATAAGTCAAGGAAAAGAAACTTAAAAAATACAGATTAGAAAGGAAGAAATAAAACTGTCCCTATTTGCAGATGACATGATTGTCTATAAAGAAGATAACAAGAAAGTTACACACACACACACACACACACAAAAACCCCTAAAACTAGTGAGGAAGATCAGGAAGATTATAGGATACAAGATGACACAAAAATTAACTGTATTTCTACATATTAACAGTTAGCATGTGTGGACACCAAAATTAAAAACTACAATGCCATTTACAATTGCTTCAAAGAAAATGAAATATAAAAAAAAAACCCTAAAACTAGTGAGGAAGATCAGGAAGATTATAGGATACAAGATGACACAAAAATTAACTGTATTTCTACATATTAACAGTTAGCATGTTGTGGACACCAAAATTAAAAACTACAATGCCATTTACAATTGCTTCAAAGAAAATGAAATATTTAAGTGTAAATCTAAAAAACATGTACAAGATCTAGGGGATGAAAATTACAAAATACTAATGAAAGAAATAAAAGATAACCTAAATAAATGGAGAGATATACTGTATTCATTGAAAGACTGAATATAGTTAGGGTATCCATTCTCCTCAAATTCATTTATAGGTTATAAAATTCCTGTCAAAATCCCACCAAGAATTTTTGTAGATACAGACAAGATTACTCTAAAAATTATACAGAAGTTAAAGAACGTAGATAGCTAAAACAATTTCAGAAAAGAAGAAGAAAATGGGAGGAATCACTCTGCCTGATGTTATAACTTATCATGTAACTACAGCAGTGAAGACAATGTGGTATTGGCAGAGGAATAGATGCATAATTCAATGGAACACAGCAGAAAAATCCCCACACAAGGATGGCCAAATGACTTTTGACAAAGATCCAAGAGCAAATTCAATGAAGAAATGATAGGAACTTCAAAAAATGGTGCCAGAGCAAACAGACATCCATGGGGGGGGGGGGGGGGGGTTCAATTTGTTGCATAAAAGCACTAGCA
>NW_007729496.1:227954-237082 GCF_000696425.1 Galeopterus variegatus
AAAAAAATTTAAAGAAAAAAGAAAATGAACATAAAAAAAAGCGGCCCAAGAAAAAAAGCACCCATGGGGGGGGGGGGAGGGGATTCAATTTGAAGAAGAACGGAAGAAAGAAAACATAGGAAAATATCTTCAGGACCTAGCACTATATGAAGAGTTTTTACTCTTGATGTGAAAGTATGCTTTGTAGAATGTAAAATTGACAAATTTCTTTAAAAGTAAAAACTTATTCTCTGCAAAAGACTCTGTTAGGAGGATGAAAAGACAATAAGATGCAGGCTGAGAGAAAACAGTTACAAACCACATATTCAACAAAGGATCAGTACCTAGGCTACATAAAAAACTCTCAAAACACAACAGTAGGAAGTACACAATCCACTCAGAAAAGGGGCGGTAGACATGTACAGACATTTTCCTGAAGAGGATATGTAGATGGCAAATAGGCATAAGAAAAGATGGTCAATATCTTACGCCATTGAAACAAGGAAAATTAAAACCACAATGAGATATGACTCAAAGGATATGAAAATAAAAGCAAGTTTTTAATGACATACCACCACACACTAAGCAAAATGAGTAAAATAAAAAATAGTGACAACAAATGTCCATAAGGATGCAGAGAAACTGGGTCACTCATACAGTGCTGGTGAAAATGCAAACTGACACGGGCACTCTGGAAAAGAGTAAGGTAAGGCAGTTTCCTATATAATGTTGTGAAAGGTACGTGGAATTTCCTGGACATTTTTTGGCAACTTCCTGTGAATTTATTGTTTGAAAGTGGGGAAAAAAAGGCTGCAGGTGGCCCCTGCCTATCTGTCAGGACAGGTGGAGCATGCCTGGGCACCTCAGGAACTGAGAGCAACACCCCCTACTGCCACAGACACCACTGCTGCACAGGTGTTCCACCACCACCACAGTCACTGACATAGCAAGGATGGCTTGCTGAAACCACAGAAAGAGCCTCTGCCACTGTACAAATGGCCTGATGATGACTAGACTGCATTGACACGAGAAGAGTCACCAGCAGAGCACAAGGAAAGAGGTGAGGAAGCACAGACCTGCAAACCAGTGGCCCAAACCACAGGGGGACTTATGCTGCCACACACAGAAGCACACTGGGGGTTGGGAGGTACATGCACAGCCCACATGACTGCCTTGATATGGGGAAAGGCACATGCAGAAACCCTTGAGAGTGCAGAAACCCAGCCTACCCAAACAGAGTAAGGAAGAAAATTCCCAATCACCACCAACCCATACCCAAACTGGGGGAAACAAGGACCCACGAGGAGGCACTATCTGTAGGAAAGAGGAAAAGGAAATCTACCCAGGTCACCCATTCAAACTGGGGAGTTCCAGTATACCCCAGTGCAACCATCAGGGTCAGGGGACACTAGCTGGGGTGCCAACAAGCCCACCCAGGGTCACCCACTACAGCCAAAGGAGTGTTTCCCAAGAACTTGGGAGCTTGCCTACATCCTTGGTGAGCCAACAGTGTCACTAACCTCAGCAAAAAATCACTAAGTGCCCCAGAGCCTAGGCCACAAAGGCACTCATGCAACTCCAACACTAAACACAGCCAAAGTACCCGCATAGAGACTACACTATTGCATCTATACAGAACCAATAGTAAAACACCCTACTCAATGGCCAATATAAAACACATATTCAAGAGGAAGTCTATCTCCTCAAAGCCCACTCCAGAGTAACAGAAGAAGCAACAGCTATACTAAATGACCAGACAGCAATGTAGAGATACTAGAAATACAAAATAAATAAATTAATTAATTAATAAAAAGATACAGAGAGAGAGAATATGACACCACAAAAGGAATACAACAATTATCAAGTACTAGGCTCCACAGAGCACAAAACCTTGAAATGACTGAAAAGGAAGTCTGAGTGACAATCCTAAGGAAACTCAACAAGATACGAGAAGACTCAGTTTGATGACACAAAAAAATGAGAAAATGTGTCCAGGATCTGAATAAGAAAACATACAAAGAGATTAATGTGTTAAAAAAGAGTGTAGCAGAGCTCCTGGAACTGAAGGATTCATTCAGTGAAATAAAAAACACAAGTGAGAACTTAAAGAGCAGGCTAGAGCAAGCAGAAGAAAGAATTTTTGACTTCGAAGATGGTCTTTTTGAAATAACACAGGTAGACGAAAAAAAAAAGGAAAAGAGAATTTTAAAAACTGAAGAAAATCTAAGAGAGCTAGCAGACAACCTTAAGCACCCAAACATTCGAATCATGGGTGTTCCAGGAGGGGAGGAGAAAGGAAAAAGCCTGGAAAACCTATTCAATGAAATAATAACAGAAAACTTCCCAGGTATATGGAGAGACATGGACTTTCAGATCCAGGAAGTTCAATGATTCCCCAAATAGATTCAACCCAAAAAGATGCTGTCCAAGACACATTATATTCAACTCAAAAAGATCCTCTCCAAGTCACATTTGTCAAACTTGCAAAGCTCAAAGACAAAGAGAGAATCTTAAAAGAAACAAGAGAATAGTGTCAAGTCACCTATAAGGTGGCCCCTATCAGACCAATGGTAGACTTCTCAACAGAAACTCTGGAGGCCAGAAGAAAATGGGATGATATATTCAAAATGCTAAAAAAAAAACCCAACCTGCCAGCCAAGAATACTATATCCAGCAAAGCAATCCTTCAGAAATGAGGGGAAAGTAATGTATTTTCCATTCAAAAAAAGCTGTGGGAATTTACTACCACACAACCAGCCCTACAAGAAATCCTCAAGGAAGTCCTGCATCTAGAAACTGAAAAATGATAATCACTACCACAAATACCCAAGAAAGAACAAAACCCACTGGTAGAACAAAAATGCAAGCAAGAGAAAGAAGCTAAATCTTACCACCACAAAAAGCCATAATGATAATGTAATAATGCCCCTCCTTTATTTCTGATTTTAGTAATTTTGGTCTCTTTTTTTTTTCTTGGTCAGTTTAGATAAAAGTTTGCAAATTTTGTTGATCTTTATAAAGAATCAACTTTTGACTTTTGGTTTTGTTTATTTTCTCTACTGTTTTTTAACTCCCTATTTCATATATTTCTGTTGTAATCTTGGTTATTTCTTACTTATATTTGCTTTTGGTTGAGTTTGCTCTACTTTTTCTATTTTCTTAAGGTGGAAGTTTATATGACCGATAGGAGATTTTTCTGGTTTTTAATATAGGTATTTACAAGGATAAATTTTCCTCTAAGAACTGCATGAGCCCTGCATTCTATAAATGTTGATACGTTGCATTTTGATCTTTATCTCAAAGTACTCTCTAATTTCCCTGTGTTTTTTCTTTTTATCCATCATTTATTTAGGAAAGTGTTCTTTAATTTCTACTCATCTGTAAGTTTTCTGAACCACCCAGATATATAAAATAAACACTATTAGACTTAAAGAAATAGACCCCAATACGATGAGAGTTGGAACCTGATCACCTCCATCTCAGCTTTAGACAGATCATCTAGGCAACAAATCATCAGAAAAACACAGGATTTAAACTACATGTTAGACCAATTAGACCTGGCAGACATCTATGGATATCTACAGAACATTTCATCCAACAACTACAGAATATACATCTGTCTGATCAGCACATGGAACATTCTCCAAGATAGACCACATGTTAGGTCACAAATCAAGTTTCCACAAATTTTTAAAAATTGAAATCATTTCAAGGATCTTTTTAGACCACAACAGATTAAAACTAGAAATCAATAAAAAGCTGAACTCTGGAAACTACACAAATATGTGGAAATTAAACAACATGCTCCTAAATGACTTATGGGTCCAAGAAGAAATTAAACAGGAAATTAAAAAATATCTTGAAACTAATGAAAATTAAGACACATCAAACCAAAACCTTGGGATACATCAAAATCAATACTAATAGGCAAGTTTATTGCAATAAAAACTTACATCAAAATACTAGAAAGATTCCATATAAAAAAAAAAAACCTAATGCTACAGCACAAAGAACCAGAACAACCAGAACAATTCAATCTCAAAATAAGTAGATGGAAAGAAATAATTAAAATCAGAGCAGAATTAAATGAAATAGAGACCCCCAAAATGATACAAAGTATCAATGAAACAAAAAGTTGTTTTTTGAGAAGAGAAACAATATAGACAAACCTTCAGCTAGGCTAACTAAAAAAAGAGAGAAGATCCAAATAACAAATATCAGAAATGAAAAAGGAAAAATTACAACTGATGCCACAGAAATACAAAGAATCATTAGAGACTATTATAAACAACTATATGCCAACAAATTTGAAAACCTGGATGAAATGAATAAATTTCTGGGCACATACAAAATACCAAGACCAAACCAAGAAAAAAAGGAAATCTGAACAGACCAAAAAAACAAGCAAGGAGATTGACAGTTATCTTCAGCCTCCAAACAAAGAAAAGCCCAAGAATGGATGGCTTTACTGCTGAATTCTGCCAAGACTTTAAAGAGAAATTAATAGCAATTCTCTTCAAACTATTTCAAAAAACCAAAACACAGGCCATTCTCCCAAACTCATTTTGAGACCAGCATCACCCTGATACCAAAACCAGACAAAGATACAACAACAAAAAAGAAAACTACAGACAAATATCCCTGATTAACACAGACACAAAAATTCTAAACAAAATATTAGCAATCAGAATACAGCAACACGTCAAAAAATTTATACACTATGATCCAGTGGGATTCATCCTAGGGATGTAAGATGGTTCAACATATACAAATCAATACAAGTCATACACCATATCAACAAAATTAAGGACAAAAATTAAACAATTATCACAATATATGCAGCAAAAGCATTTGACAAAATACAGCATCTCTTCATGATAAAGACTCTCAGTAAACCAGGTAAAGAAGGAAAGTATCTCAACACAATAAAAGCCTTATACAGCAAACCAACCACCAATATCATCCTGAGTGATATTGCTAAACAGGAACAAGACAAGGATGCCCACTCTAACCACTCATATTTAACATAGTACTGGAAGTACTAGCTAGAGCAATCAGGCAAGAGAAAGAAATAAACGGCATCCAGATTAGGAAACACAAAGTCAAATCGTCCCTGTTTGCAGATGACATGATCTTATATATGGAAAAACTTAAAGACTCCACAAAGACTCTTAAAATGAATAAATGATTTCAGTAAATAGCAGGATACAAAATCAATTCACAAAAATCAGTAGTGCTTTTATACACTAACAGGAACTAGCAGAAAAAAATCAGGCAATTTACAATAGTCCCCCCAAAATAAAATACTTAGAAATAAACTTCACCAGAGAGGAGACATCTTTACAATGAGAGCTACAAATCACTGCTGAGAGAAATTAAAGAAGATACAGAAAGATGAAAAGACATTCCATGCTCTTGGGTTGGAAGAATTAACATTGTGAAAATGTCCATACTAGCCAAAGCAATCTACATTCAATGCAATCTCCATCAAAATGTCAATGACATTTTTCACAGAAACAGAAAAATAAATCCTAACATTCATGTAGAACAACAAAAGACCCTGAATGCCCAAAGCAATCCTGAGCCAAACTAATAAAGCCAGAGGCATAACACTACCTGACTTCAAATTATACTACAAAGCTATAAGCACCAAAACAGCATGATACTGGCATAAAAACAGACACAAGAACTAATGGAATAGAATAGGGAACACAGAAATCAACCCACATAATTATAGTGATCTGACCTTTGACAAAGGCTGTAAGAACATACATTGAGGAAAAGACACCCTCTTCAATCAATGGTGCTTGGAAAATTTGACATCCATATACAGAAGGATTAAACTAAACCCATACCTCATACAAAAATCAACTCAAAATGGATAAAAGACTCAAATATAAGACCCAAAACTATAAAACTCCTAAAAGAAAACATAGGGGAAGTACTTCAGGAAGCAGGACTGGGTGAAGATTTTATGAATAAGACCCCAAAAGCACAGGCCAAAAGAGAAAAAACAAAGAGTTTATGCATAGTGAAAGAAATAGTGAACAGATAGAAAAGACAACCTACAGAATGGGAGAAAATATTTGCAAACTATGTATCTGACCCCAAAAGCACAGGCCAAAAGAGAAAAAACAAAGAGCTTATGCATAGTGAAAGAAATAGTGAACAGATAGAAAAGACAACCTACAGAATGGGAGAAAATATTTGCAAACTATGTATCTGACAAGGGATTAATATCCTTAATATACAAAGAACTCAAACAACTTAACAGTAAAAAAATGAGTAACCTGTTTAAAAAATGGACAAAGGAGCTGAATAGGCATTTCTCAAAGGAAGATATACAAATGGCCAACAGACACATGAAAAAAATGTTCAACATCACTAAGCATCAGAATAATGTAAATCAAAACCACATTGAATTATTATCTCAGCACAGTTAGACTGCGATTATCAAAAAGACAGAGAATCAAGTGCTGACAAGGATGCAGAGAAAGGGAAACCCTCCTACACTGTTGTGGGATTGTAAATTAGTGAAGCCATTATGGAAAACAGAATGGAAGTTCTTCAAGCAATGACAGGTAAAACTGCCACAGGATCCAGCAATCCCACTGCTGGGTATACATACCCAAAGGAATAGAAATCAACATGTTGAATGGACACCTACTCCCATATTTATCACAGCTCCATTTACAATAGCCAAGAGTTGGAATCAACCCAAATGTCCATCCCCAGATGACTGGATAAAGAAAATGTGGTATACATGGTAATGGATTACTACTCTGCCATAAAAAAGAATGAAATTCTGCCATTTGCAGCAACATGGATGAATTTAGAGAAAATTATATTAAGTGAAATAAGTTCAGCACAGAAAGAGAAATACTGCATGTCCTCTCTCATAAGTGGGAGCTAAAATAATAAAACAAATAAAATAAAGATACAAAAATCACAATTTGTCGAACTTTCAAAAGGAGAACAGAACTGAGGAGTATAGGTGTAGGAAAGAGGGAGGGGGGTGGTTAGTGAGAAACTGGGAAAGGGCCAGAAATAATGATTACAATGTTTAAGGTTGAACTTAGGAGTTATTCTGATTTGAGCATCACATATTACATACAGGTATTGACACTCAACACTGTACCCCACTGATATATACAATCAATTATGTTTCAATAAAATAAATAAGTAAATAAAGCTTCCAAATCACTTCTCATGATGTAACATCTTCCCTTATCTCTGTGGGTATTAATTATAATGTCTTTTAAGTTTTCTTTTACTCCTTGCATTGTCTTTGTTTCTTCCAAGTACCTCTTTTCCTTCTGTTTGTTTTTCATTTCTCTCTTTCATTTCAGGTACTTCTCATAATGTTCATTGACTCTTTGTTTCCCTTTCACGTTTAAAAATGAGGGCCTAAAAAGCTGATTGAAAGTCCTGTGCATATATTCTGAGTTTCTTGATTAACATACATCACTCTAAACTAACCAGGAAGTATTCCAGACTTTTTATTATAGTTGCCCAAATTTCAGCATATTTTGAGTATATTTTGGCCTTTTCTCTGTATCAGTTATGTTTTTGTTTTTGTTTTTTCTCCACAGACGTACCCTCCAAACATCTATCAAGGTGATACAAGGATACTTCAAAAATTCCATGGAAAAATGGAATTGATAGGCAATATGAATCTTTCCATGAACTTTTTGAGGTACCCTTGTATAAGCTTAGCTACTGACATTTTTAAGCTAGATGGAAAAATGGAGCTAGGGCGGGAAATCTTACCTTAATCCCTGTTTTCACTTAATCTCTTTCTTTTAAGTATAGAGCTTCACCTCTTTCCTGAGTGTCCCCAAATCCACAGCCTCTCTGTTTTAATTTCTCAAGAAAATATACCTCCAGTTTCTTTCATTGGTGGAGGAAGAGAGCTAGGTGAGCTAAATACTTCTGTGTGGACTTTTACATAGTCTTGACATCATCAATCCAGCCAGAAATCTCAATAATTATTATTAATTTTTAACTGGAAAAGAAAAAGAATGAGATGATTAACTCAGCCCCTATTATGTCTCTGACACTGTGTTTTCACTATATTTACATTGTCTCATTTAATCTTCTCTACCTTATGAGATACATTATCCCTATTTTATAGAAGAGGAAGCTGAAGCACAAGCAGGAGAGGCTAATTAAGCTTCCCAGCATCACAGAGCTATTAAGCGCTGGGAAATTCAATATAATTTATTACTAAAGTTCATTAGACTTTAATCAAAGTTTGTATAGAAGTTCCAAGGTAGGGCACCAGTGTGTTGAGAATGTCTTTATCGGTCAAACTGATGACCTCCTGAATGCTCACAGACCTGACACACGTGATCCCATCTTGGTGATTCCCCAGGACATAGGCATCTTTTCTAAGGTGGGGACCGGCAGTAGTTGCTGTCCCTACTGCTCAGCCGCGCTACATGGGCGTTCTTTCTGTGGTCTGGTGAACTCCCTGGTCGGTGGTCAGCAGTGGGACATTGAGAACTTGCTGTTCTCAGGACACACTAACCTCTACCCCTTCCCAGGCTAAGGAAATCTCTCAAAAGTATTTACATCACTCTCATCTCTACCTTTCAGGGACATGAATATCATAATCTCTATAATAAGTTTAGGGCTTTTACCAAAAAAATAAGGAAGAGCCATAGATCTAGAAAGCTTCTGTTTCCCACTCTACAGAAATGTCTGAGGAAATGATTGAGCCTAATCATTTTTCTTGAAATGAGAGATAAGAGAAATAAAGGGTGAAAAAACTGAATTAATATTTTGATAAATTATTCTGTCACATACATACTTTTAAAAAAAAATTTAGTCACTTCAGCCAGCTCTCTGTACAGCAGCACTAATTTTCAAAATTATGTCCTTTTGTTCTATGTTGAGGCCGCTTGCAACCACACAATGTGAATTGCCTTTTTTTTGAGAGCTTGGCAATATAGTAGACTTCCCTTCCAGTTGTCTGATGATGCTGTGTCATGCTCTCTAGTAGACTTCCCTTCCAGTTGTCTGATGATGCTGTGTCATGACTGATTTTTCTCCAAACTTCTTGAAATTTGCTTCCTAAACTAAACTTCAGACTAAGCTTGGGCTTTCCTCCTCTAGCTATTATAAACTAACACATGTGGCAGCTTTCT
>NW_007729497.1:0-1555 GCF_000696425.1 Galeopterus variegatus
GGGTGAGAGAGTATGTAGTAAGACCAATTAACTCCATAAGACCATTGCAGCTCATGATGAAAAATTGGTTCCTGGATCAGAATCAACGTCATGCAAAATCTCATGACAGTGATTAAGGTACTCTGTGAGCACCAACGGTGGTGCTAGGAAAAGCATAATGGTCACTAAAGGCAAATCCACATTCAAAAAATACTTTTTTTACAGTAAGGTTAAATCTCTACCTCCTCCTTCACAGAAAAAGTTCCAATTTAATCAACCTGCTTCCAAGTGGCATGCTGGTCTACATGAGAAAAGTTGCCGTATAGAGAACTCAGTGTCGCCCTGTGTTACCAGCAGATTAAGCACTCAGCAGTGAAGTTATCCACATGAACCTTGGTAAAGGAAGTCCATTTTGTGGAAGTACACATTTCATTCCTATTGCCATGATCTCTTTGTTCATGGGCTCATTGAGTAAGCACTGGGATGGCTGGGGAAGGAAAGTACTGGCATCCACAGAGTTTTGGTGTACCTTTTTATTTATGATCACCTTCAAAGTGTGTATCTTTTGGTAGGCATTCACAAGGAACAAAAATATCTCNTTATGATCACCTTCAAAGTGTGTATCTTTTGGTAGGCATTCACAAGGAACAAAAATATCTCCATAACTTGTGCCCATTCAGAGGTATCCATTGACATACCTTTTCCTAAGAGTTCCTTCTAACCAGTGTTCCGTTTCTATTTTTCATGTCCCTAGCCATCCAACCAAACTGTTAACAATTATCTGTAAATTTGGTGGTCTATACATCGGGTTATCTCTCAGTCCATACAAAGTAGACAGTAAAATATACAGCTTCTAGTTCTGCCTAGTAAGAGGTTGCACTTCACTGTTGCTCTCCAGATCATCTTTGTGTGGGATCATAAATCAGCAGCTGTGCATTTTCAGGTGGTATGAATATATTGTTCAGACCCATCTACAAAACTTATTATTCAAAAGTATAATATGCTTTCTGTTTTTCAGTCCTTGGTCCATAGATTATAGGGAACTCCCCATGAGGCCAGAAGTGTGAGCTGGGATAGAAGAGGAAATGCAGCAAGAGTTGGTTTCAACCTGCTCATACAATTTGTTTGTACCTCTGGAAACTGCCTGAGCTCAGTCTCTGATATGTATGTCCACATAATGATATGTTGCTTTTGCTCATGCCCAACCTTTGATTTGGTAGACTAGAACACAACTAGTTCATGACTGAAAGCTCAGACTTTTTGGTGACCTGATATCCCATGGCTGGCATTGTCTTCACCAATGTCAAGTAGCAAGTCAGAAGCTGTTTCTCAAAAACAAAATATTTATCTGCCATAGAGAGCATGGGTTTTCTCCACAGTCCTTGAGATTTGTACTGCAATTCTCCTATAGGTTCTTGCCAGAGTCTCCATACAATATTTCTTTTGCCAAGGATAATTCAAGTATCACTGAATATCCTGGATCATAAAGACCAAAGGAAAAATCAGATTGCACTGTATTCTATTCCATTCATCAGTGTGTCTGTTTTTATGCCAGTACCATGCTGTTTTGGTTATT
>NW_007729497.1:3506-4427 GCF_000696425.1 Galeopterus variegatus
AATTCTGCTGTGAATCCATCTGGTCCTGGGCTTTTCTTTGTTGGGAGCCTTGTGATAACAGTTTCACTCTCTTTTACTGTTATTGGTCTCTTCAGATTTTCTTCAACTTTTTGGCTCAGTTTTGGTAGTTTGTGTGTGTCCAAAATAGAGAATCCAGAAATCAACCCACAAACCTACAGGCATCTGAGATTTAACAATGGCACAAAGCCTATACACTGGGGAAGAAACTGTCTCTTCAGTAAATGGTGCTGGGATAACTGGATATCCATATGCAGGAGAATGAAACTAGACCCATACCTCTCACCATATACTAAAATCAACTCAAAATGGATTAAAGAATTAAATATACACCCTGAAAACTTCTTAAAGAAAACATAGGAGAAACCCTTCAGGAAGTAGGACTGGACACAGACTTCATGAATATGACCCCAAAACACAGGCAACCAAAGGAAAAACAAATAAATGGGATTATATCAAACCAAAAAGCTTCTGCACAGCAAAAGAAACAATTAACAGAGTTAAAACACAACCAGCAGAGTGGAAGAAAATATTTTCAAAATATACATATGACAAAGGATTAATATCCAGAATATACAAGGAATTGAAACAGCTTTACAACAAAAAAACAAGTAACCCAATTAAAAAATGGGCAAAAGAACTAAATAGGCATTTCTCAAAGGAAGATACATGAATAGCCAAAAGACACATGAAAAAATGTTCAACATCACTCAGCATTCGGGAAATGCAAATCAAAACCACACTGAGATACAATCTCACCCCAGTTAGGATGGCTAATATCCAAAAGACTGTGAATGATAACTGCTGGCAATGTTGTGGTGAAAAATGAACTCTCATACACTGTTGGTGGGACTGCAAAATGGTGCAGCCTCTATGGAAAATAGCATGGAGTTTCCTAAAACA
>NW_007729497.1:5408-8490 GCF_000696425.1 Galeopterus variegatus
AGTCAGGCACAGAAAGAGAAATATCACATGTTCTCACTTATTTGTGGGAGCTAAAAATAAATAAATAAATACACAAACAACCTGGGTGGGGAGGGAAGAAGACACAACAATTACAATTCCTTGAAGTTGATACAACAATCAAACAGATATGAGATTGTTGGGAGGTAGTGGGGAGAGTGAGGAGGGAGGGGGGTTTTGGTAATGGGCCACAATAATCAATCACATTGTATATTGACAAAATAAAATAAAACTTAAAAAAAAAAAAGAAAAAAAAATTTACGTAACTTGCCTGTGTGCATATAGCTGTCAGTGATGTAACTTAAGGCTCCATGTTTACTGTTCCAGCCTGAAGGATGCACTCATTCTTCCATTATTTCAACACATGTCTCTGAAAGCTTTTTTATGTCACCAATCCTTTTGACAGTATAATGAAGCCTATGACCCCTTCTTGGTATAATATCTTTAAATGCATAAAATAAAAAAATGGAATTATAAAACCAACAAATTATTCTGAAATTCAGCTGATAAAGTACTTTTTTAAAACTTAAAATAAAGAAGATACTAAAGTTCCCATTCCCTCCACGCCCATTTTCTCCTTTTACATTAATAATAATATGAAATGAAATAAAATTAGTATAGTTTGTTTGTTACTATTAATAAACTGATATCGATACATTATTAAATTAAGTTTGTATTTTAGTCGTATTTTCTTAGTTTTTGTCTAATGTACTCTTTCTACTTCAGAGTACCACACATTATATTTAGTTGTCATGCTTCCTTAGGCTTCTTTTGGTTGCCCTTATTTTTATTGACATTGACAGTTTTGAGGATTATCGGTATTTTTATAGGATGACCTTCTATTGGCATTTGTTGATGTTTTCCTCATGATTTGACTGGGGTTATGAAAAATTTTTTAGGGGAAAACCATAGTGCTAAAGTGCCATTCTCATCACATTGTACCAAGGGTACATAGTATTAACATGATTTATGACTGCTGATGTTGACCTTGATCACCTGGCTGAAGTAGTGTTTGTCAGATTTCCCCACTGTATAGTCACTATTCCCTCTCCTTTCATAATGTGATATTTGGAAGGACGTTATTACATACAGCCCACAGTTGAGTAGAAATTCATTAACTTTTTTTTTTTTTTTGTCTTTTTCGTGACCGGTAAGGGGATAGCAACCCTTGGCTTGGTGTCGCCCGCACCGCGCTCAGCCAGTGCGAGCACCGGCCATTCCTATATAGGATTTGAACCCGCGGCAGGNCACTAGGAATTCTCATTGCTACTGGAGTGTTGCTGCCTTTATGCTGTCAGATGCTAGAAATATTTTTATTGTGGGGTGTTCTTGAACTTTCACTCAAGTATATCCCCTACACCAGAATATGACAGAGGCTGATCACTAGCACGTGTTAAACCAAGGAAATATATGTGTGTATACTAACCCATGTGTCTACACATATCTATAAATATTTTTATATGCAACCATCTGCATCTATATTATGCTAAACATGAGTTCATACTGATGTCTTCAACTGTAGTTCATTACCAAATAAATCATTCTATCCTCTCCTTGCTTATCTGTAAATCAGATTCCAACATTGTGAAACCAGGCTTCCACTACCTGCTACCTGTTTATTACCTTGTTCAATTACAGTAATCAAGTTTGGCAGCATCAAAATTGCTAAACTGGACCCTCATGGGAAACAACCTTAATGACTAGAGAACAATGATTATCTGCAGTTCCTTTGTCTTTAGTTTTACAGGCTACACTCATTTCCAAAGTTACTAAGGTCAATACCCTTTCACCCTACCTCCTTCAGTGAGGTTACTTCATACATATGTAATACAATTATATACATTCTTATCACAAGCTTCATTTCATCCTGGGATATGCTACCTCCTGAATTTTTTATAATTTGCATACATTAAACCTTAATTATTGTGCTTCAAAATTCTATAGGTTTGGAGTAATGCATGTCATGTATCTACCATATTAAAATATTTCCACCATGCTTAAGTGTTCCTTGATCTTTATCTATTCAACCATTTATTCCACCTCCCTCCCTCTGGCAACCATTGATCTTCTTACTGTCTCTAAAGTTTTGCCTTTTTCAGAAAGCCATATGATTGAGATCATACATTATTTAGCATTTTCAGACTCACTTCTTTAACTTAGCAATATGCCTTTAAGATTCATTTCCATTCTTTGTGACTTTATAGATCACTTATTTTTATTGCTGAAAAGCATTCCATTATATGGATGTACTGTATACTTTGTTTATATATTTGCATAATGATGGACATCTTGGTTGTGCCAAGTTTTTAGTGACTATGAATCAAGCTGTTATAAATATTTGCATGTAAGTTTTTTACATGGAAATAGGTTTTCAAATATTTTGGTTAATACCTAAAAGTACAATTGCTGGATCCTATGGTAAAATGATGTTTAGCTTTTTAAGAAGCTACCTAAATGTCTTCCAAAGTGGCTATATAATTTTGCTTTTGCAGTATATCATTTTGCATTTTCATTATATCACTTTGTATTCCTTTGTTCCACATTTGTACTAGCAGTTGGTATTGTCTTATTTTTTTGGAGTAAAGCCATTCTAATAGGAATATACTGGCATCTTATCCTTGTTTTATATTCTTTTATTTTTTATCAGTTTCATCATAGTGACCAGAACTCTTGATATAATGTTGAAGAAAAATAGCAACAGCACACATTTGTGTCTTATTTCTGATCTCAGAAGGAAAGATATTTTGGACAAGGGAGTTTTCAACAGTTTATCCTGAACAATCAGCAGACATCCTTATCATTGTTTCCCTGAAGATATTGTGCTCCCTTCCTCTGCTTTTAAGACTTTTGTCTTTATGTTAGGTTTTCACAAGTTGATAATCATATGACCAGGTGTTGGTTTCCCCCCCACTTGGGATTATCTGAGATTCCTAACATTAATAGCATTCATTGGATTTGATAAATTCTTGGCCTTTATCTCTTACAATATTGTTTTTCTCCTATCCTATTTCTCTTCTCTCTTTTTTTTTTTTTTTTTTTTTTTTTTTTTTTTTTTTTTTTTTTT
>NW_007729497.1:9086-57821 GCF_000696425.1 Galeopterus variegatus
CGGACCGGGACCGGCAATGGGATCGCAACCCTCGGTGCTGCCCCCGCTCCTCGCTCAGCCAATGAGCCGCCGGTCTGCACATGGGATCCGAACCCTCGGCGGGAGCGCTGCCACGCTTCCCAAGCAGCGCACTGAAGCAGTGCGCCACCGGGCCGGCCCTGAGGGACCAGTTATACATATGCTATGTATTAGGCTGTTTCCATTGCATATTACAGAATACATGGAACTGGGTAATTTGTAAAGACAGTGAAATTTATTGCTTACAGTTTCAGAGAGGCTAAGAAGTCCAAAATCCAGGGAACCCATCTGGTCAGAGCCTTGGTGGTGATGACAGTGATGGCAGGATATCACATTGCAAAAATGGTGGAGCAGAGAGAGGAGCAGAGAAAGACAGACTCTCTTCTCTCTTCTTTTAAAGCCCTCAACAGCACGCTCCTGACCACCATTTTTAATCCATTCAATACAGCACAGTCCTACAATCTAATCACCTCTTCAGGTCCCCAAATTTCAATTACCATAATAGGATTTCCCACCTTCTTAACAGTCACAGTGGAGGCCAAGTTCTAATACCTAAAACTTGGAGGACACAATTCAAGCTTGAGTTTTGGGGGGACATAATTCAATCCACTACATGCTAAATCTTTGGATTTTTCTTTGCATCTCACATATACTCTGTTGTTTTTTGTTTTTTGTATTTCAGATTAGATTGCTTTATTGATACATATTCAAGTTCAAGAATCTTGTTTTATGCAGTGTTATTCTCATATCTTTTAATAAAATACATATTCTATTACTGCCTTTTAAAAAGTATCACATTTTTAGTGGTTTAAAGTAACACCCATTTGTTATCTCAGTGTTCTATATGTCAGAAGTCCAGATACAACACAGAAAGCTATTTCCTCTGTTTGAACTTCACAAGGCTGACATCAAAATGTTGACAGGATTCCATTTCTTTAGAAGGCTCTGGGGATGCATTCATTTCCAAGTTCTTTCAGATTGTTGACCTAACTCAGTTCCTTACCATTGTTAAGTCTGAGATCCCAGTTTCCTTACTGGCAGTCTGCTAGAGGCCTGTCTTTTCTCTTCAGACTGATCCCATTCCTTCTCACACTTTCCATGTGGTCTCTCTCCAACAATGGAGAAAAAAGAATCACTCTCACATTCTGAGACTCTCCAACATCCTTTATACTCTAACTCTGCCTCTGACCTGATAAACTCCTCTGATACTAAGGGATTCTGTGACTAGATTGGACCTACCCTTATAGTCCTAGGTAATGTCTTTAGTTTCAAGTCTTTAACTTAATCACATCTGCAAATTCCCTTTTGACATAAAATATATTCACAGGTTCCAAGGATAGAGTATGGATATTTTTGTGAGGCACAATCTGATGAAGATTTTCTACAGTCTGGGCCCAAAATATTCGAGCTCTCCCAAATGCAACATACATTTACCCCATCCCAAATCCCAAAATTCTCATCCCATTAGAACTTCAAGTCAAAGTCCAAATCTCAAATTCAATGAGCTTGATGGTCCTCAAAAATGTAATCTAAATCAGGTATGGTTAAATAATCCACTAGGTATAACATCTGGGAACAATCCCTCTCCATTTGAGAATCACTGAAACTAAAAGACATTATCTCTTCCCAACCACGGTGGTGAGACCGGCATAGGATAATAGTTACAGACATTACGATTCAAAGAGATAGGAAATGGAATATAAAAAGAATGAAACTAAAGCAGTTTCAAAATCAAGCCCACAAATTTCCATATGTTTCAAGACCTGGGACTAATTATTTTTTATTCTTGGGTCTGTCTCTTTGTTGACCTCAAAATTATCCTTCCTTTTTTCATGATAGTTAGCAGATTTTGCAACTGATTAGTTCCCCCACCACACACTTTTATTGGTTGCTTTTGTTTTCAATTCAAGGGTGTAGAAATTTATTTTTTATTTAATTTGAACATGACCTCAGTATTATTTAGAAAACTCATGGAAAATGAAAACCACAAAGAATCTCAAAACTTCTTTGAAAGTACAAGTTTAAATTCAAGGTATAAAACATCAGGGGAATCAATCAAAAGACATCATTTAAAGTTCACCTTCCCGTATTTTAATGACTCAATTATAAGACTATATCCATCAGGATAGGCTAGACCTAACACTGGCAAACTTGGGCCCCACAAACCAAACCTAACTCACCAACACTAACTATTTTTTCAAATTTTAAATTTATTTTTTTATTGTGGGAAATGTAACATAAGATCTATCCTCAACAAATATTCAAGTGTATAATATAATATTTTTAACTATAAGCACAATATTGTATATATCTCTAGAACTTATTCATCTTGCATGACTGAAATTTTATACTTGACAGCAAATTTCCACTTCCCCCTGCCCCCTGTCCCTGGCACCCTCCGTTCTACTATCTGTTTCAATGAGTTTGACTATTT
Organism: Galeopterus variegatus; assembly: GCF_000696425.1. NCBI lineage: Eukaryota > Metazoa > Chordata > Mammalia > Dermoptera > Cynocephalidae > Galeopterus > Galeopterus variegatus. The sequence goes on from NW_007729497.1 coordinate 11,539, forward strand.
TATATAGGTCATATAAGTGAAATCATGCATTGTATGTCTTTTTATGAATGGCTTATTTTATTTAACATAATGTCCTCCAAGTTCATTCATGCTGTTGTGTGTGGCAGGACATCCTTCTTTTTAATGGCTGAATAATATTCCATTGAATGTATATACTTTTTCTTCATCTACTCATTCATCAATGGATATTTAGGATGTTTCCTTATCTTGGCTGTTGACATAAATATGGAAATAATGCTGACATAAATATGGAAAGCAAATGTATCTTCAAGATCCTGATTTCAATTCTTTAGAAATACCCAGAAGTGGAATTGATGGATTACATGGCAATTTTATTTTTAATTTTTGGAGGAAACACTATACTGTTTTCCATAGAGGCTGAACCATTTTACATTCCCACCAACAGTTGTTATTTAATTTTGTAATTGCCATCCTAACAGATGTGAGATGATATATTACTACAATTTTGATTTGCATTTTCGGAATGATTAGTGATGTTGAGCTTTTTATCATATACCTGTTGCTATTTATATGTCCGCTTTGGAGAAAACACTGGCAAATTAGTTATATCCATTCAAGTTATTTGCTTATATTTTAATTATTTGATTTTTTGCTTTTGAGGTGTAGGAGTTCCTTATATATTTTGTAGATTAATTTCTTATCAGATAAATGGTTTGCAAATATTTTCTTACATTCCATAGGTTGTCCTTTCACTCTATTTTTTCCTTTGCTGTGTAAAAGCTTTTTATTAGTCGTATTTTCACTTGTTTACTTCTGCATTTGTTGCCATATCTAAAAGCATAATTTTTGCTTTTGATGTCATATCCAAAATATCATTGCCAAGACCAATATCAAAAAGTTTTTGCCATATGTTTTCTTTTAGGAGTTTTACAGTTTCAGGTCTTACACTTAAGTCTTGCATCTATTTTGAGTTGGGTAAAGGTCCAATTTCATCCTTTGCATGTGGATATCCAGTTTTACTAATACCACTTCTGGAAAAGACTCCCATTCCTTCTTGTGAATTCTTGGCACACTTGTTGAAAATCAGTTGACTGTATTTGTGAGGGTACTTCAAAAATTTCATGGAAAAATAGAATTAAAAGGTAATATGAATTTTCCCATGAACTTCTTGAAGTACCCACTTACACCCAGTAGTGAGATTGCTGGGTCATAAGATAGTTCTGTTTTTAGCTTTTTTGAAGAAACTCCATACTTTTTTTTTTCATAATGCCTGTATTACTTTACATTCTCCCCAACAATGTAGTAGAGTTCCCTTTTCTCCACATCCTTGCGAGCATTTGTTATTTTATGCCTTTTTGATAATAGCTATTCGAACTGAGGTATATCATTGTGGTTTTAATTTGCATTTCCTGATGATTAGTGATGTGGAGTGTTTTTTCCATATGCCTGATGGCTGTTTGTATGTCTTCTTTTAAAAAATGTCTATTCAGGTCTTTTGCCCATTTTTTTAATCAAGTTATTTGTTTTTCTGCTGTTGAGTTGTTTGAATTCCTTATAGATTATGGATATTACCCCTCATCAGATGCATAGTTTGTGAATAGTGTATTCTGAATTTCTGCCTATTTGAATTACTACTGTGCTATATACTTTTAGATGTTTTGTCATTATACTTTAGCATCTTCTTTCATCTTGGACTCCCTTTACCATTTCTTGTAAAACAGGTCTAGGTTTGATGAATTCCCTTAGCTTTTGTTTGTCAAGGAAAGTCTGTATTTCTCCTTCATATTTTTTTCACTTATTTAGTTATTTATTCACTCCTTAAATAGTGTTAGCTATTTATAAGAAGTAAGAAACTTATCATGACTTATTTACTTGTTTTTTAATTTTTTTTTATTTTAACTTCTCAATATACACTGTAGCTGATTTTTGTGACCCTTTACCCATTCCTCTATCCTCCTCCCTTTCTCCCCTCCCCACCATCATATCTGTTCACTTATCTTAAAAAGTTCAAGGAATTGTTGTGATTCTTGTTTCTTCTTCCCCCCAAACTTTGTTTGTGTGTTTATTTATTTTTAGATCCCACAAATAAATGTGAACATGTGGTGTTTCCCTTTCTGTGACTGACTTGTTTCACTTAATATAATTTTCTCTAAGTCAATCCAAGTTGTTGCGAATGGTAGTATTTCATTCTTTTCTATAGCAGAGTAGAATTTCATTGTGTAGATATATAAAGTTCGTTTATCCACTCATCTGATGGTGGACATTTGGGCTAGTTCCAACTGTTGGCAATTGTAAATAGTGCTGCAATAAACATGGGAGTACAGGTATCCATTCAGCATGATGATTTCCAATCCTCTGGGTATATTCCCAGCAGAGGACAAGTTGGGTCATATTGTAGATCTATCTGTAATTATTTGAGGAACCTCCATGACATTTTCCATAAAGTCTTTATCATTTTGCAGCCCCACCAAAAGTGTATGAGAGTTCCTTTTTCTCCACAACCTCACCAGCATTTATCGTTCTCAGTCTTTTGGTTATTAGCCATCCTAACTGGAGTGAAATGGTATCTCAAAGTGGTTTTGATTTGCATTTCCCAAATGCCGAGTGATGTTGAGCATTTTTTCATGTGTCTGTTGGCCATTTTGTAAATTTTCCTTTGAGAAATGCCTACTCAGCTCCTTTGCCTTTTTAAAAATTTGGTTATTTGCTTTTTGCTATAAAGTTGTCTGAGTTCCTTGTATATTATGGATATTAATCCTTTGTCAGATGCATATTTTGCAAACATTTTCCCCCATTCTGTTGGTTGTCTTTTCACTCTGTTGATCGTTTCTTTTGCTGTGCAGAAGATTCTTAGTTTGATATAATCCCATTTGTTCATTTTTCCTTTAGTTTCCTGTGGTTTGGGGGTCATATTCATGACATCTGTACCCACTCCTACTTCCTAGACTGCTTCCCCTACGTTTACTTTAAGGAGTTTTATTGTTTCAGGATATATATTAAATTCTTTAGGGCCAGCCCGGTGGCGCACTCGGTAGAGTGCGGCGCTTGGGAGCGCAGCGGCACTCCCGCCGAAGGTTCAGATCCCATATAGAGACCAGTCTGCTCACTGGTTGAGCGCGGTGCAGGCACGACACCAAGGGTTGTGATCCCGTTGCCGGTTGCGAAAAAAGACAAAAAAAAAAGGAAAAAAAATTCTTTAACCCATGTTTAGTTGATTTTGGTATTTGGTGAGAGGTACTTGTCTAGTTTCATTCTCCTATATATGAATATCCAGTTTGCCCAGCACCATTTGCTGAAGAGGCAGTCCTTTCCCCAGTGTGTAGACTTGGTGCCTTTGTCAAAGATCAGATGGCTGTAAGTGTAAGGGTTGATTTCTGGGTTCTCTATTCTATTCCATTGAACAGTGTGTCTGTTTTTATGCCAGCACCATGCTGCTTTAGTTATTATAGCTTTGTAACTTAGGTTAAAGTCAGGTAGTGTTATGACTCCACATTTATTTATTTACTTAATTTATTTATTTATTTGCTTAAGATTGCTTTGGCTATGTGTGGTCTTTTGTTATTCCATATAAATGTCTGGATAGTTTTTTCTGATAAAATTGTCACTGGAATTTTGATGGGGATTGCATTGAATTAGGAGATCACTTTAGGTAATATGGAAATTTTCACAATGTTAATTCTTCTAATCCAAGAGCATGGGATATTTTTCCATCTTCTTGTGTCTTCTTGTAGTTGTCTTTGTAGAGATTTTTCACATCCTTGGTTAACTCAATTCCTAAGTATTTTATTTTTTTGGTGGCTATTGTAAATGGGCTAGCTTTCTTGATTTCTTTTTCTGCATGTTCACTGTTGGAGAATAGAAATGCTACTGATTTTTGCGTGTTGATTTTGTATCCTACAACTTTGCTGAAATCATTTATCAACTCTAAGAGTTTTTTTTGTAGAGGCTTTGTGCTGTTCAATATATAGGATCATATCATCTGCAAACAGGGATAGTTGACATCATCTTTTCCAATCTGGATGCCCTTTATTCCCTTCTTTTCTCTGATTGCTCTGGCTAGTACTTCCACCACTATGTTGAATAAGAATGGTGAGAGTGAGCATCTTTTTCTAGTTCCTGTTCTTAAGGAAAAGCCTTCAGCTTTGCCCCATTCAGGATGATATTGGCGGTGGGCTTATCATATATGGTTTTATTTATTTATTTATTTATTTATTTTTCCTTTTTTTCTTTTTTACTGACCGGTAACGGGATCGCAACCCTCAGTGTCGTGCCCGTACCGGGGACCGGCAACAGGATCGCAACCCTCGGTGTTGCACCCGCACCACGCTCAGCCAGTGAGCAGGAACCGGTCTCCACATGGGATCCGAACCCTCGGCGGGAGCGCCGCCATGCTCCCAAGCGGCGCACTTACCAGTGCGCCACCAGGCCGGCCCTCATATATGGTTTTAACTGTGTTTACATCTATACCTAATTTGTAGAGAGTCTTTATCATGAATGAATGTCGAATTTTGCCACATGCTCTTTTACTGTCTACAGAGATGATCATATGGTTTTTGTCTTTGCTTTTATTGAGGTGGTGTATCACAGTTATTTATTTGCATATTTTGAACCAACCTTGCATCCCTGGGATGAACCCCACTTGATCATGGTGTATAATTTTGTGTATGTGTTTCTGTATTCTGTTAGCTAGTATTTTATTGAGGATTTTTGCACCTATATTCATCAAGGATATTGTCCTGTAGCTTTCTATTTTTGATGCATTTTTGTCTGGTTTTGGTATCAGGATGATGTTCGCCTCATAGAATGAGTTTGGGAGAATGGCCTCTGTTTCAATCTTTTGAATAGTTTGTAGAGAATTGGTATCATTTCCTCTTTGAAGGTTTGGTAGAACCCTGCAGTGAACCCATCCAGTCCTGGGCTTTTTTTTGTTGAGAGTTTCTGATAACAGCTTCAATTGCTTTTTTTTTTTTTTTTGTCTTTTTCGTGACCGGTAAGGGGATCACAACCCTTGGCTTGGTGTTGCCCACACTGCGCTCCGCCAGTGAGCACACTGGCCATTACTATATAGGATCTGAACCCGTGGCGGGAGCGACGCTGCGCTCCCAGCGCTGCACTCTCCCGTGTGCACCACGGGGCCAGCCCCAATCGCTTTTAATGTTATTGGTCTGTTCAGATTATCTACATCTTCTTGGCTCAGTGTTGGTAGTTTGTATGCATCCAGAAATTTATCCATTTCCTCCAGATTTTTGAATTTGTTGGCATGCAGTTGTTTATAGTAGTCTCTAATGATTCCTTGTATTTCTGAGGTGTCAGTTATAATATCACCTTTTTCATTTCCAATTTTTATTTGGATCTTCTCTCCTCTTTTCTTAGTTAGCCTTGCTTAGTTAGTCTTGCTGTTAGTCTTGTCAATTTTATCTATCTTTTCAAAAAAACAACTTTTTGTTTTATTGATCTTTTATATAATTTTTCAAGTTTTTACTTCATTTAGTTCTGCTCTGATCTTAATTATTTCTTTCTGAACACTAACTTTGGGTTTGGATTGTTCCTGTTTTTCTAGATCTTGAAAGTGAAGTGTTAGGTTGTTTATTTGCCATCTTTCCATTCTTCTGAAGTAAGCATATAATGCAATAAATTTCCTCCTTAGTACTGCTTTTGCAGTATACCACAGGTTTTGGTATGATGTGCCATTATTTTCATTAATTTCAAGAAATTTTTAAATTTCCTGTTTAATTTCTTCTTGGACCCATATGTCATTAAGCAGAATGTTGTTTAATTTCCATGTGTTTGTATACTTTCCAGAGCTTCATTTGTTATTGATTTCTAATTTTAATCTATTGTGATCTGAAAAAATACATGGAATAATTCCATTTTTTAAAAATTTTTTGAAACTTGCTTTCTGACCTAACGTGTGGTCTGTCCTATAGAATGATCCATGTTTTTTAAAAATTTGTTGAAACTTGCTTTCTGACCTAACGTGTGGTCTGTCCTATAGAATGATCCATGAACTGATGAGAAGAATGAATATTCTGAGGTTGTTAGATGGAATGCTCTGTAGATATCTGCCAAGTCCAATTGGTTGAAAGTGTCATTTAAATCTTGTGTTTCTCTATTGATTTTTTGCCTAGATGATCTGTCCAATGTTGAGAGTGGGGTGTTCAGGACCCCTGCTATTATGGGGTTAGTGTCTATTTCTATTTTTAGATCTAATAGTGTTTGCTTTATAAATCTGGCTGCTCCAACATTGGGAGCATATGTATTTATGATTGTTATGTATTTTTGATAGATAGATCCTTTTATCATTAATAGTGGCCTTCTTTATATATTTTTATGGTGGTTGCTTTAAAGTCTATTTTATCTGATATAAGGATAGCTTCTCCAGCTCGTTTTTCATTTCTGTTTGTATGGTACATCTTTTTCCATCCTTTCACTCTTAGTCCATGTTTGTCTTTACAGGTGAAATGAGTCTCTTGAAGGTAGCATATTGTTGAGTCCATCTTTTTAATCCAGTCAGTCAGTCTATATCTTTTGGGAGGGGAATTTAATCCCTTTACATTTGGATTTTTTATTGAAAGGTGTTGATTTACTCCTAGCATTTTATTGATTTTTGTTTAGATGTCTTAAGTATCATTTATTCCTTTCTTTCTGATTTTCTGTCTGTCTTCTGTATTTGTTGGTTTCTTGGGGTGGTAGATAAACGATTTTTTCTTTTTATTGTTAGGATTTTTGTTTTACTGGTAAGTTTTGTTCTTTCTTAAGTATTAATGGCAGTGATGGTTGTTTTTCAGGTAACAAACTCAGCACTTCCTTGAGAATTTCTTGTAAGGCTGGTTGTGTGGTAGTGAACTCCCACAGTTTTTGTTTGCCTGAGAAATATAATATTTGTCCTTCATTTCAGAAGGATAGCTTTGCTGGGTAAAGTATTCTTGGCTGGCAATTTTTGTCCTTTAGTATTTTGAATATATCATCCCATTCTTTTCTGGTTTTTAGCATTTCTTTTCTTTTCTTTTTTTTTTTTTTTTTTTTTTGTCTTTTTCCGTGTCCGGCAAATCGCAACCCTCGGTGTTGCTCCTGCGCCTCGCTCAGCCAGTGAGCGGGAACCGGTCTGTATGTGGGATCCAAACCCTCAGCGGGAGCGCCACCGCGCTTCCCAAGTGGCGCACTATAGCAGTGCGCCACCGGGCCGGCCCCAGGTTTTTAGCATTTCTGATGAAAAGCCTGATGTTAGTCTGATTGGGCCTCCCTTATAGGTGACTTGCTGCTTCTCTCTTGCACCTTTTAAGATTCTCTCTTTGTCTTTGAGTTTTTACAGTTTGACTATAACATGCCTTGGAGAGGACCTTTTGAGGTTGAATATGTTTGGGGATCTTTGGGCCTCCTGAAACTGAAGATCTGTGACTTTCCCTATGCCTGGGAATTTTTCTGCTATTATTTCATTGAACATGTTTTCAATGCCATTTCCTTTTTCCTTCCCTTCTCAAATACGCATGATTCGGATATTTGAGTGATTAAGGTTGTCTGCTATTGCTCTAAATTCCTTGTCAATCATTTCAAGGATTTCCTATTCTATATGATCTAGAGCTTGAGAGTTATTATTTTCCTTTGGCGGTGATGTATTTTCTTGATTTTTCATATTTCTGGTATCTTTCTTTTGGTATTTAGTCATTGCAGCAGGTGGTATCACAGTCCACTCATTTCACCCTGATGTCTGGCCTGGATCCTGAAGGGACTGCCCATTCTGAGCAGCAGGAACTAGCCGGGGCTGGGGGTCCCACGGCACCTGCCTTTTCTGGCATGGCAGGCTTGGGGCATGAGGGCCTGGCAGCTCTCAGGCTTCTCTGGGCGGTGGGCAGTGGCCTAAGTTGGAGGTCCTGAGATGCCTGCCTTTTCCAGTGCAGCTGACTCAGGGCATGTGGGCCCTGCAGTTCTAAGACCTCTCTGGGTGATGTGCACTGGCCTGCAATGGGAGTCCTGTGCTGTCTGCCTTTTCCATCATGGCTGACTTGGGGTGTGTGGACCCAGCAGCCCTCAGGCCTCTCTGGGTGATGGGCACTGGCTTGGGCTGGGGGGTCCTGCAGTGTTTGGCTTCTGCCTGTTCTGGTGCAGCTCTTGGGCCTCCTGTTGTTGCTTTTTAATAGTTGGAAATTGGCTGATTTGTGGGAGAGAATGATGCTATGAACTGTCTATTCCACTGTCTTGAATGGAAGCCTCTCCTTCATAATCGAAGGGTAGTTTTGCTGAATACAGAATTCTTGGGTGATGGTGTTTTTCCTTTAGCACTTTGAATATATCATTACACTCTGTCCTAGCTTGTAGGGCTTCTGCTGAAAAATGCAGTGAAAACCCAACTGGGGCTCTGTTGAATGTCATGGTTCTTTTCTCTTGATGCTTTAAATATTTTTTTTTGTCTTGGTTTTTGACAATTAGATTACAATGTGCTTTGGGGTATTCCTCTTTGGATTGAATTTCATTGGTGACCTCTGAGATTCCTGTACCTGGATGCAGATATCTTTCCCCATACTTGGGAAATTTTCAGTCATTATATCCTTCAATATATTCTCCAGGCCTTTTCTTCTCATCTCTGTCAAGTTCTCCTGTTATGGGTATTTCACTTGATGGTGTCTCATTTTTTTTGCAGGCCTACTTTATTTTTTCTCATTCATTTTCTTTTTTTTCCTCTGACTGGGTAATTTTGTATGTTCTGTCTTTGAGCTCAATGATTCTTTACTCTGTTTAATCAAGTCTATTGGTGAAGCTTTCTATCCAGTTTTTTGATTCAGATAACATATTCTATATTTCTATAATTTCTGTTTTTTAAATTGATTTTATTTCTATGTCTAGTTTCTCATTCTGCCTCTGCATTATTTTCCAAATATAATTTAATTTTTTATTTGTATTTCCTTGGGACTCACTGAACTTCTTTCAGAGAATTATTTGAATTCTCTGTCAGACATTTTGCAAATCAGCAGTTCTTCTGGGTCCATGGCAGGAGCTTTTTTTTTTTTTTTTTTTTTTTTTTTTTTTTGGTGGTGTCATATTTCTCTGCTGTTTCTCAGTTTTTGTGTCTTTACATTGATTGCTTCACTTCTGAGGAGATGGCTACCTCTTCTAGCTTTTACAAGTCTTTGGTGGTGTTAGACCTTTGCTGCTTGATATCAGAATTTTACCTCTGTCCTGCAGTTGTCTCCTGGACTGGGAAAGATTTATCTTGAGCACCACCACTTAACCACTGCACCAGAACTAACTTGCCATTCTGCTGTTATTTTCCAGTCTGGGGAAAACTTATTGCAAGGACAAAAACTTGAACACTGGGTCTGAACTAAATTGGGGACTTGCTATTGTTTCCTGTCAGGGGAAAAACTTACTGTGCAGACCAGAATTTAATTGCCTGCTTTTTAGTCACTTATGGGTCAAGGGAAGACTCCACAGGAGCAACTAGACTGTATAGAAATTCCAGCCCAGGACTGATCTTTCCCACAGATAGTGTCCACTACAGTAGTATGGCACCTGCCAGTCTTCTTTGTGTGGTGCCTGTGCTGATCAGAACACAAATCAGCTACCTCAATGTGCCCCCTCTGGTGGATCAACCTGCCAGCCACTTTACATATTTCCTGTAGACCAGGTGTGTCCCATGCAAAGAATCCCAGACTAGTGGGTATTTCAAACACCCATCTTCTCCTGTCCCCTCTCACCTCTGAGACCTACTTGATGAATGGTGCTATGCTGGCCTAAGGGAAGGATGGAACAATCAGCTGTGATCCTTTCCTCCAATAGATCTCAATTTCACCTACCTCTGAGGGCACAGAGGAACTTCCTGAGCACTGCTATGCCAGCATGGGGAGTGGGATGCAGCAGTCTGAAATAAACTTTTTTCCTAGTGGCTGTGGCCTTTTCTCCTCGGCAGGCTCTGAAGAGCTTCTCTGTGGGCTGTGCTACCCTGGCTTGGGGGTGTGAATGCAGATGTCTGAAGCAATCCTTTCTCCCACCATTGTTGCTTTTTTTACTCTCATGGGTTGGCAGCCTCTCTGCCTCTTCCCCCAAGTTCTGGTGAATTCAGGATGGCAATTATGTGCTTTAATCCACTACCATTTTCTAGTGGTATTCTTGTTGGGAGTAGCAGTGCTGGGTATCCTCTATTCCACCATCTTGGTGATGTCACTCCTTTGATTTTATTTACTTGAGTCTTCTCCCTCTTTTTCATAGTCAACCTAGCTAAAACTTTGTTAATTTTGTTGATCTTTTCCAAAAAACAACTTAGTTTTGTTTATTTGTTATTATATTTTTGTTATGTATTTTATTTGTTTCAATTTTTATTTTCTTCCTTCTGTTAACTTTGTTCTTACATTTTTCTTCTTTTTGTTCCTTGAGGTGTAAAGTTAGGTTTTTTCTTTATTTTTTTTTTTCTTAACATAGGTATTTATCACTACAAACCTCCCTTTTAGTACTGCTTTTGCTACATCCCACAAATTTTAGTATGTTGTGTTTTTCTTTTCCTTTGCCTTAAGATATTTTCTATTTTCTTTTCTGATTTTTTCTTTGACCCACTTGTTGTTCATGAGCATGTTGTTCAATTTACATATATTTGCAAAATTTTCATTTTTTCTTCAGCTATTTAAATATAGTTTCATTTCATTGTGGTCATAGAAGATACTAAATATGATTTCAATTTTCATAAATTAGTTAAAATTGTGTTGTGACCTAACATGTAATCTATCCTGGACTGGAGAATGTTCCATGTGTGTTTGAGAAAAAAGTGTGTTCTTGGGAGAATGTTCTGTATATGTCTGTTACATCCATTTGGTCTATAGTGTCATTCAAGTCCTCTGTTCCTTTACTTATTTTCAGTCTGGATGTTCTATCCATTATTAAAAAGGGGATAGTGAAGTCTTCTACATTATTAAATGCTGTCCGTTTCTCCTTTTAGTTCTGTCAGTTCTGGTGCTTTATGTTTAGGTGCTCTGATACCAGGTGCACATATATGTATAATTGTTGTAATTTCCTGTTGAATTAACCCTTTTATTATTATATAATGTCTTTCTGTACCTCTTATGATAATTTCTGACTTAATGTCTACTTTGTCTGATATAAGTATGACTTTCCCTTCTCTTTTGGTTACCATTTTCATGGAATATCTTTTTATATCCCTTTATATTTAACTTATGTGTGTCCTTAAGTGAGTCTCTTGTAGACAGCAACTAGTTGAATCCTCCTTTTTAAAATCTTTTCTGTCACTTTATGTCTTTCAATTGGGAAGTTTAATCTATTTACATTTAAAGTAATTATTGATGTAGAAGAACTTACTCTTGCCATTTTTTTAACTGTTTTTTGTTTGTCTTGTGGCCTGTTTGTGCTTCTTTTTCTCTCTCACTGTCTTCTTTTGTGTGTTGTTGTTTTATTTTGTAGGTTAGGTATTTTCTTTGTAATTACCATAAGGCTTACATAAAACATCTTATAACAGCCTATTTTAAGCTGACAACTTCAGTTGTACACAAAAACTCTCTACACCTGTTTACTTCTTCCACCCACACTTTATGTTATTGATGTCATAATGTACATCTTTTTATGTCATATATTCATTAATATATTTTCATAGTTATAATTATGATTTATACTTTTTCCCTTAATTTCTATACTAGAATTAAAACTAATTTACACACCACTGTTACAGTATTACCGTATTCTTTATCTATACACTTACCTTTGCCAGATAGTTTTATACTATTATATGCTTTCATGTTGCTGTTTAGTGTCATTTTGTTTGAACTTGAAGAACTTCTATTATCATTTTTTATAATGCAATTGTAGTGGTGACAAACTCCCTCAGTTTTTAATTGTCTGGGAAAGTCTTTTTCTGTCTTTCATTTTTGAAGGGCAGTTTATCCAAATAAGGTATTCTTGGTTGATATTTTGTTCTTTCAGCATTTGGAATATAAACAGTATCTGTGTGTTTCACATTTGCAGATTCAACCACTGTGGATTAAAATTATTTGAAAAAAATAAAAAACAACAATAATTTAAAATAATGCAAATAAAAATACAGTAAAACAATTATTTAAATAGCATTTACATTGTATTAGATATCATAAGTGGTCTAGAGATGATTTAAAGTATATGGGAGGATGAGCACAGGTTATATGTAAAAACTATACTATTTTATATAAGGGACTTGAGTATCCTTAGATTTTGGTATCTGTGGGGAGTCCTGGACCCAATATCCTGTGGATACCAAGGGATAATTGTATATCTTTTTACTCTCTTCTGGCCTTCAAGGCTGCTGCTGAGAAATCTGCTTATATTCTTAGTCATATTTTCAACTTGTATGTAACAAATTGCTTTTGGTTACTGCTTTCAAAATTCTCTCTTTGTCTTTAACTTCTGACAATTTTATTATAATGTATCTATCTATGAATTTCTTTGGGTTCATCTTTTAGGTGTCCATGGGCCTTCCTGAATCTGGCTGTTAATTGCCTTCCCCAGATTTAGGAAGGTTTGGGCCATTATTTTTTGGAATGAGCTTTCTGCCCCCCCCTTCCCCTTCCTTCTCCTTCTCAAAAATCCCATAATGTGTATATTGGCCTGCTAGATGTTGTCCCATAAATCCTGTGTCCTTTCTTCACTGTTTTTCGTGTTTTTTTTTTTTTTCTTTTTGCTCTTCTTACTGGATAATTATAGTTATGTTCAAGTTTACTTTTTTTTTTTTTTTTTTTTTTTTTTCCATGTCCGGCAACGGATCCCAACCATTACTTACTGAGTTGGGGAGAGGGGATTGTTTGGAAGGAGCTGCCTGACAAGAGCGCTGGCCTTTGGGAGAGAGAAATAGCCAATTCAGTGACGGGAATTTACACCACAGAACTGACAAATGCTACTAATAGGGGCACACAGTAAGATAAAATTATTCTGTATAAAAAACTGTTTTGTTATGAACTCAGGAAATATTTTTATCTTTTTTTTTTTTTCCTTTTTGTCTTTTTCCATGTCCGGCAACGGATCGCAACCCTCAGTGTCGCCCCCGTACCGGACCGGGACCGGCAACGGGATTGCAGCCCTTGGCGTTGCTCCCGCGCCTCGCTCAGCCAGTGAGCGGGAACCGGTCTGTATGTGGGATCCGAACCCTCGGCGGGAGCGCCACCACACATCCCAAGCGGAGCACTACAGCAGTGCGCCACCGGGCCGGCCCCCAAGTTTACTTTTTTATCTTTTTTTTTTTCTAGTCTCCTGTTGAACTCCTGTAGTGAATTTTCCAGTTTAGTTGTAATCCTCAGCTCCAAGATTTCTGTTTCCTTTTAAATTTTCTCTTTGTTGAAATTTCCACTTTGTTTATCCATATTTTTCTTCTGAGTTCATTAAGCCTCTTTGTAATGGATTTTGAATTCCCTGTCAGGTAATTCAAGTACTTCTGTTTTATTAGGGTTGGTTTCTGGATATTTATCTTGTTCCTTTATTTGGGCCATGTTTCCCTTTTTTTTTTTTTTTTTCATTTCTCCTGACTCTGTGTTGGTATACGTGCATTAGACAAAACAGCCTCTTCTCCCAGTCTTCATGTAGAGGAGAAGACCATCACCAAGCAGCCCTGCCAGAGATGCTGGGAGCTTCTCACACATTCTCTGTGTATGCATTTTCTCTAGACTTGTGCATGTAAATTCCCAAATGAAGGGATTTTTTGGTTTCTTTTTTTCAGAAGCTTGTAATCACCTGCCTGCTTGTGTCCCTCTGCTGTGCTGTGGGTCTTCTGGAGCTGTAGCATGTACCATGATCCAGGCCCTCTTTTCTTCTCAGTGGCCCCCAGGCATCTAGATTATTCCAGGTATTATCCACACTATGAGACAGGTGAGAATATAACCAGTCCTGTTGGAAGTCACCAGAAGTCTAAGCAAACATTGAGCAGATGTTCCGTCTTCTCTTTTCTTTCTCTGAGATAAGCCAGGGGCTGGGAGTCTTCCTGATTATGCAGAGCTGGACTCTGGCAGGTGAGCATGTACTAGCACAAGCCTTCAACTTCATTCTCAAAAACCCTCAGGTGTCTACAGCATGCCAGGTTTTGCCAGTACTCTGTGATAGGTGAGACAGGGGCAAGTCCCTTGGACAGCCTCTTAAAAAGTTAGAACATTGGACGTATACTCCAACTCTTTTCTTTATTAGGGAGATGCTGGATTTGGAGGGTTTTCACCTACTTGCTTTACACTGACCCAGGAAGAGGGGCTATGGCAAGTGTACATGTACTAGAACAAACTGCTTCCTTTTTTCTCAGGAGCTCCCACTGAGGGTCCTTTCCTATAAGTGTACAGATTCAGGGAAGGCAGAAACCAGTACGTCTAGCAACTAGGAAAGTGAGAATTGGACATACAGTCCAGACCTTTTCTTACCTCTCCAGGGAGAATGTGGAAGCTGGGGATTTCTTTCTGATTATGTGGCATTATGCCAGGGAAATTATGGAGACAGAGAGAGCCTCAAATTTTCCTAAGACTTTGGTCTAACTAGTTTTGTGCTTTCCTGGAGTGCAGGAGCCTCTCAACTGATTTCTGGATTTCTCACAAAGGGTATGGGTCCATATTTTCTTGTTGAATCAGCGTGTTTATTGGGGTAGTGTGGAAGGGGAGACAGATTCCTATTTTACCATCTTGTTTCCAACTCTATACCTGACTAGTTTAATCATCCCCATTTGTGCTAGTAGAGTTTTGGGGGTCAAACATCATTATTTCATTTTTTGCTCTCTGATCCTTTCAGTCCAACTTGGTATTTCTTCTAGCATAATGATTTGGAAAACTTTAGTGTCTCATGTGTACATCAAAGTAATTCATTCCATTATACAAAGTGCTCATCAAGATATCTTACCTAAATAATCCCTTCTCAATTTTTGTTTCTGCTGTTGTACTTGAGAGGCATTGACCTCATTTTATAGAGGCCATGTGGTTTAATTGAGGGGATCTGTGAGTCACACCCTTAACATATTAGAAAGAATGTTTGTATAATTAAATACTCAGATCTTTTTATTTTTCTAATTATACAGAGAAGAGTTTTAAGGTCACAGGCTGAGCAGTTTCTCTAGAGAACATTTTCCTGAGAATGAATTTCTTTATTTTATCATTTTTGTCAGGTGGGTGGTCTGAGAATTTCCCAAATCATCATTTCTCATTTCTCTTTTTGTTTAATAATTATTCCCTCAATTTATCTCTTTCTTCAATTTTAGAAGCACAAGAATAAATCATGTTACATCTTCAAAACTTAGCTTGGAAATATCCTCTGCCAAATATCATTTTATACTTCATTATATTATTTCCTATTAATGTAGATATGGGTTGTAGTCTATTCTGCTATTAGAAATAGTATTGTAATTGTTTTACTTGTACATATGACATGATTTTTTATGTATGTTTTCCAGAATATGTTTGAAATAGATTCCTAGAAAAAGAATTGCCAGATAAAAGAGAAAATGCATATATGATTTTGCCAAATTGTCTAATTTCTGTTCATAGGTGTTGAACCATTTTGTACTGTATGAGAGTGCCTGTTCCTCATATCTTACTAACAAAGAATTTTCACACTTTTTAACTTTTGCCACACCAATAGATCAGAACAAACATTTAGTGCAGTTTCAATTTGCATTTTTTGTTACTGTAAGTGTAAGCATTTTTTCCTATTGTTAAGACCTCTTCATTTTTGAAGAATATTTTCTCTGAATATGGAATTTCTTAACTTCTTTTAATACTTTGAAGATATTTCATTGTTACCTCATTTCAATTTGTTTTTCTGTTGAGAAATCTGGCTTCAATTCTACTGTGACTTCTCTGTAGGTAATTCATCTTTTTCCCTAAATACTTTTATGATTTCTCTTTTTGTTTTGTTTTTTGTTTTATAGTAATACATTTACCTTGTCACGTGTAGTTATATTTTCTTCATTTGCTTCTTAATCTGAAGCTTTATATCGTTATCAGTTTTTAAAATCTCAGCTATTGTTTTTTAAATCTTTAACATTTCTCTTTTTCTCCTTGGAATCCAATAACGTGTACCTAGAATTAAAAAATAATAATTTCTTATTTCATATGCTCTGTTTTGTATTTTCTGTTGTTTTACATTTTTATGCTTAATTTAAGAAATTTTCCTCTGATCTTTCATCCAGTTCAATATTCTCTCTTCACCTGTATCAAATATGCTATTAAACCCATCTTTGAATTCTTGAGTTCAGGTTCTGAATTTTTTAGGTATAATGTTTCCATTTATATTATTATAATGGTTTCTACTTCTGTGTAAATCATGTCTTTTATTTCTTTGAAGATATTAAGCATAAACATTGTTTATCTTTTTAGGTCAATGGTTAATACCATCACCATCTGGATTCTTTATAGATATTTCTATTTTATGTTTCTTTGGGCTTTGATCACTATATTAGTGTGCCAGGGCTGCCATAACAAAGTACCACAGATGGCTGGCTTAAAAAACAGAAATTTATTTTCTCACAATTCTGGCTTATAGATGGCTATCTTCCACTGCTTTTCGCACATAATTTTTTTCTGTGTGTGTCTGTATACTAATATCTCATTCTTATAAATACACCAGTAATTTTGGATTAGGGCCCAACCATATGACCTAATTTTATTTAGGTTACCACTTTATAGGCCCTATCTGCAAACACAGTCACATTCTATGGTACTAGGGATTAGAGCTGCAGCATATGAATTTGGGGTGGGGGAAGCAGAAGTGTCACAATTCAGCTCAAAGCAATCAGTTTGCCTCATTTCTTTATATCTTTAGATATCTTGGATTGAGTGATCAGTATTGTTTATAACAAAATTTATAAAACATGTTTGATATAAGATAATATTACCTTTCCTTAGAGATGATTTACAGTTTCTTCTGGCATGCAGCCTGTGCATTAGCAACTTGACTTCACTTTAATCCAGTAAGTGCTGGAGTTGATTCAAAGCTGTAATTCGGACCCAGCGAAGGCTGGCCTATTTGAGTTTCATCCTTAGTCCCAACCTGTAGACCTTTGGGGTTTTGAGACACACTTCCTATTTTACCAGGCTTTAATTGTTGGTGGACTCTGAATCACAAATTCTGCCCCCTTAGGCCCTTAAATTTGTTGAAAATTTTGCTTTGCTTTTCAGCCTCTCAGCCACCTCTTCAGGAATATGCTAATTCTTTCTGGCAAAAAGTGAGTACAAATGCTGGGCTTGCTGTGCCAAGTTTTAGGTTTTCATCTTCTCATAGATCTTTGCCCTGCAATTCACATTGCCTTATCAGTTCTCTGTTGTCTAGATAGACAGACAGGCAGGCAGGCAGGCAGATTAATGTAGATAAAGGTGTAGATACACAGACATACAGAAATTTATGTTTTAACTTCTTGATTTCTTAGTGAAAATGTTGATTCAGATTACCAGCCTATCATTACCAGGGGCAAAGCTCCACCCCGCTGATACTTTTTAATGGGCTAAAACTGGCTATGATAGCAAGGAAATTAGAGAAATAACAAATTAAAAGTTAGCTTTATTTTTTTTCATTGAAACATCATTCAAATGCTTGGAATTATTATTAGAGAGCTAAAAGATTAATGTGAGACATTTTTACTATATTACTCCCCTCCGCCTTTTTTGCAATATCCCTAGAAATTTAAACTCTTAAAATATTTTCACTAAAAATTGATTTAGATGGATCGAATAGTTATCTTTGAGTAAATATATTTGGTAAAGAAATGCATATATCTTAAATATTTGAAAAATCAAAAAATAAATGGTAAATATATGCTATTTGCAGAATAAAAAAGATAGAGAGAATTTTCAATTCTGCATGTTGGAAGTCATTGTTTTTGAGCATGAAATCTTTAAGTAGTTTAAAAAGTTAATGTAAAAGTAAGGCAAAAATAATAATCTTCATAAATTATTTTAAATAATTTGTCACGACCTTAAGATTTCTTTTATGTAATTTTATTTTATACTTATTAGTTTTCAATAACATGGAAGAAATCTATATTTTGTGTTTACTTGAATATTTTAGTAACTAAATGTGATAATATTATTTGAATAGTAAGAATATATATATATATTTGCTTCACACTATTGAAGGAAGAAAAGCATGAACATTTTATTAAAAACCTAGAAGTTCTCAAATGATTAACCAGATATGTTTCAAAAATATCTTGTTTACAACTTTTTCTTTCTTAAAAAGTTGTTAATTCAATATGAAAAATGGACATAAAAGCCAGGCATTATTTTGAAATGCAAAGAACTAACTTGAAGTTCATTGTCAGCTCTTTATTTCTGCGTTAACAAGCGGAGGGCTACATTTTAGCAGAAAAGTACAGTGAAGCAGACACTGCAACAGTTGTCTTCTTTGAGCATTTGTCTATCAAATAAGGAAACATCTAGTAAATGTGAAATTAGCTTATTCTATGGGGAAAATGGTATATTCCAGAAATACAATGCATTATGTCATCATCAAAATTAATTATTTTGAGCACTTTATAAAATCAAAACCAGATTTTTAATCAACAGATTTATCCTAATAAAAAGTAAATTATCAAATTGAATTGACTCTAGTCATCCTAAAATAAAACTTTTCAACATAGATTATGACTTAAGTCCAAATAAAATAATTACTTGCAGACCTGGGTTAAAGTTACAATGTAGTGCTTTAACATAAGGGTATTATTAATAAAATTTCAGGGTTTCTGAGCAAAATAATCCAATTCAGGGTGGGAAGGGGTAGCAACTCTCAAAAAAACAGTGTATTTCTTTCATGATTTTTGACCCTAGGACTCTACTTTCCTACTTTAGTGCAAACTTATAGAGTGAAAGCATGCCTTTTACTCCTTCATTATGTAATTTTCTTCAATTCACTAAATTCAGGTTTTAGTTCATTTCTACTTGAGGGAAGAATTTTTCAACAAGATTTTTGGGAAAACAGCATGCATGAAGCATGGTGGGGTTAGGGAGTAATTTTGTCTTTAGATTAGACTTAATAATACACAATAAAGCAGGGTAGATATGGTGGTGAAATAACAGGGTAGATTTTATTTAATTCAAAAGACTCAGAAGTTAGAAGTTACAACAATGTTTACCTTTGTTGGTGTGACTGGTAACTAAAAAGGAGTGTGAACGTGGTGGGGGGAGAACTGGGGGTGTTGGTAGTCTTCTATTTGTTTTATCAGTATGCAAGTTACATTGGTATGTGTTCAGTTTGAGAAAATTAATTTTGCTGTACATTTACAATATATGCACTTTTGTGTGTGTATATTACAATTCCATGAATATCTTTAAAAAATAATTTGGATAGGATACCTAAAACAAGTATAGCAAATGTCAATATTTATTGAAATTGGATATAGGATATGTGGGATTTTATACTCTACCTATAGAATTTTGAATTATTTTGAAACTTTCAAAATAAAGTTTTAAAAAGTAAAGTAAGAAGATGCAACATAGATAGCTATTTCCATGATTATTGTTGATTTCTTGACATGAAGCTTTTACATGAAAATTAGCACCAGTCTAAATGTCCATCTTTGGATGATTGGATAAGGAAAATGTGGTATATCTACACAATGAAATACTACTCTGCCACAAAAGGGAATGGAATACTGCCATTCACAGGGAAATGGATGAACTTAGAAAAAATTATGTTAGGTGAAATAAACCAGGCAAAGAAAGAGAAATACGACATGTTCTCACTCATAAGTGGGAGCTAAAAAATAAAAGAAAGAAAGAAAGATACAACAATCACAATGATATATTGAACTTTATAAAAAGAGAGCACAGAACTGAGGTTATCAGAGGTGGGAAAGGGGGAGGGGGAGAGGAGTTAAGGGAGGAATTAGTAAAGGGCTGTGAAAAACAATTACATTGTATAATGTTAAATATACTAATTATCTTGATTTGAGCATCACATATTGTACACAGGTAATGATATTCAACTCTGTACCCCACAGATATGTACAATCAACTATGTTACAATAAAAAAAGAAATTAAATTAAATTAAATTAAATTTAAAAAATAAAGAAATAAAATAAATTAGCACTGTTATAGTTGGGTAAAACAATGGCTTAAAACAAACATTTTGTTGACACATTGAATAGAATCAATTTCCAAGAAATTATCACTGGCACTTTCAAGCATAGATTGACTCCTCCGATATTTATTTGGTATTACATACACAAGGCTTAGAGGTGAATCTAAGTCTACCTCTGGCCATTTCCTCCTTTCTTAGGTGGGGTTCCCCCAAAAGCAGATCTTGATCCCAGGAAGCACTGTTGGTGAAGAGAGACCAAAAAGTGAGGAAAATCAAGACTTGCTGAGAAATTTTTTCCACCAAGCGGTGAGGAAGTTGAGATTTTATCTACAAATGAATGTCCTCTATTGTTTGAAAGTTGCTGCTGTGGGCATTAGCTTTCCCACATCTCTGGCTTGCTCCTTAAGCAAACCTAATTTGCTTCTACAGCTAGAGAAAGCCCTCATACTTAGGTGTTTTAGGTAAGAAGCCATTGGCTTGTATGAGAATTCTTTACTAAACTGCAGGTAATCTTCAGGGTGGACCAAGAAAGTGATAACCAAAAGAATCTGTTCTAAGCAGGTCAGCTAAATTACAGTGTCTTTGGAGATCTAAGTCAGTAATCACGTCCACCTGTCCTAGAAAATGTTATTATAACAGCATTTTACTTAGAAGCAGCCATAATGGCACCAGAGAGCCATAAAATAACGTAGCATACTTCTTGCTACCCTTATCCTAGATCCCTACATGTAGGATGTAACCTGGAAACAATCCCAACTCTGTATGTCATGTACAATAGACATACCCGATAGCAATAGAATACCTGATAAAGTAATTAGGACAAGACTGTCTTTCTCGTTTCCCTTTGACTCTCCTCCTTTTTTGAGATCATAAAATGTTAAGCTCTATTAGCCCTCTTTAAAACACATTTTTCAGGGCAACCTGATCTATGTGTCTCCCTGATTGCAGTTGTCATATTGGCTCAGTGAATCCCTGGTATATGTATTTGATCTCAGTTTCTTTTTAGGTCAACAAGAGTAAGGTCAGGGCATTAAGAAACGCTAGACATTCTTCTATGTATTTAACCAATGTTGAAATAAATTAATATTACTACCCATCTAATAACTTTTAATTTATACTTTGTGGTTTTGCTTCCTTTTCTTTCATATGAAGTTGATAATAAATGAAATAGGAAGATACACAATTCATTGGGTGCAGGGATTTTGAATGCTTTCAGGGTTCAGAGTATTCTCTCCAAGATTATAAAACAAGAATTCTCCAACTTTTAAAGCTGATGTCATGTACTGAATCCATTTCAGTTTCATTTCTGTTCCTGCAGAGTGAGATTTGTATTGTATAGATTTTATTTGTGATTCCATCATTCTCTTTATGGGTATCTTGTAAGCAATAATGACAGTTCAACAGAATTCAAAATAACTTAAGGAAAATTCTTTATGGCTACCAAAAAAAAAAAAAATACAAAGAATGATGCCTCTCATTCTGGGTTGCCCACTAGAATGGAAGTAAATGGAATGACTTAAACTGAAAGAAGTCTAGAAAATTAAGTGTGATAATCCCCATTCAAATGGCATGAGACTAAGACCACTAATGCAGCCTTCTCCCTACCTCCCCCCACAAAAAAAGACAAAAACTGAGTCTAGAATGTGGAAGGAATTGATATACTTCAAATATAAATAGAAGTAATTTGAGGGAGAAAAGAAATAAGGAAGGAAGGAAGGAAGGAAGAAACCAATTCACCCATCAACCAACCAATCAACTAACCTATTCTGGCTTTAGCCCTTGACTAAAGTCAAGTGATTGCCTGGAAAAAAAACTAAGGAAGGTGCTTTATACATTCCTTGACTCAGAGTCTGTATTAACAAAATGTTAAGCAGCCATGCTCCTCACCTTTTATGTGCAGTTTGCAAAGGAAGCAACACACTTTCTGTACTTTCTGGAAAGTATAGCTACTGCAAGTTAGCAATGAAAAGTAGATAGATATAAAAAAATCTTATTAAAGCATGCTGGGAATTATAATATTTGCCTACTATATTGGTTTAGAGCCAGAAAATCAGATTATGCAAGAAGTAGAAAAAGGCCTGAAACTGCATGGTATCCTCCCTGCTAAGGCTACATCGATCTACCCTCAAATATAAGTTACAGAAGAGAAGTTCACCATTGCACAAATAGAAAGAGAACCGGACCTAAGACGATCCATTCGTTCTGTTAAAAAAATTAATCCTCATAGATCTAAAGTCTCTTTAAAAAGAAAATTAATTCATGTTGGGCTAATACAACATTCTGTTGTGAAAAGAGTAAGGGAACAGCACTGAGGACACATTTCTGACAATAATTTATTGCTGGATTTAGAAGAAAATTATAGTTATTTCATGGTTTATGATCTTCAGAGTGTCAGGGTAGGACATAAGGAGAAAACGGATGAAGTAAAGAAAGCAACAAATGAATTATCAAAGGGCTTCAAGAAAAATTATAAATCAGTGATAAAGTTAAAATTTCCATCTGACTCTGGAGTCTATATTCACTGCTCTGGAAAATCAAAGCAGTATGTGAACCAGAAGAATGTGAAACTTTTCCAGACATAGAGGAAAATGACAGATTTGAAGTGATAAACACAGATACATAATATACTATATTATATGTCATAGTGGATGAAAAATCAGGCTGGCCTCAGACCTCTCCTCTGCAACTATGAATGACAAAATACATTGGTGCAACAGGCATAAAATATATTGAATATAGAGCTTAAAAATAAACTAATTAAAGCTAGTTTTATATATTTACATATAAAACTTCATATTTTACATCTAAAATTACACAATATTTTCAGAGTCTATAAAATATTTACCTAGAAAAAACCTTCTAAAAGGTCACAGGGAAAATTTCAACAAAATTTAAAACGGAGAAATGGTATATTATACATTTTTTTCAGTGTGCTATATTTAATATGGCAGATAACTAATCACAGGCAAATTAAAAAAAATTCTCCTTGACAACTCTACTTAGGAGGAATTAAAAACGACAATTATTATATTCTATATGGACATTAGCAAAAAAGACAACATGATATGTGATATGGTCTGAATGTGTGTCCCCTCCAAAACTTACATGGAAGCTTGATTCCCAATGTGGCAGTGTTGAAAGGTGGAACCTTTGGGAGGTGATTGGATCATTCATGGATTAATGAGTTATCACAGGAGTGGCACTCATGTCTTTATAAGAAGAGGAAGAAGCATATTAGGGTGCTCTTGCTCAGCCCTCGCCATGTGATGCCCTGAATGGCCATGGGACTCTAGAAAAGTCTCCACCGAGAAGACAGCCCTCACCAAATAAGCCCCCTCCACCTTGCACTTTCTAGCCTCTAAAACTGTAAGAAATACATTTATTTCTTAATAAATTATCCAGTTTCAGGAATTCTATTATAAGCAGCAGAAAATGGACTAGTACATTATGTCAAAAATATAAAGAAACAGCAAATTCTATGCTCAGGACAGGAGATATAAAATTAAATACTTTCATCAGTAAATAGGTAAATAAACATAAATAAACTAATCATTCAATCTAAGAAGCTACAGCTGCATGTCAAACATATCCGAAGAAAACTAAGAGATAGTAGTAAGTAGAGATGAAAACAGAAAGAAGACCTACTTAATTAGAAAATAAGAAACAGTAAAATAACAAATAAATTTAAGAGCTGGTTTATTGATGAGACCAAAAAATTGAAATTTGAAAACTCGCAAAACACTGATATACAGACATGAAGAAAATAAGTATTCAGTTTAGAGAATGAGAAAATAATGTAAACACATACTTAAGATGTTTATGAAATTTTAAGACTACACTACTCATAAAACTATATTTTAGTAAATATAAATGCTAAGAAATGTATGACTTACTATGATGACATAAATTGAATAGTCTAATAGGAAATGCCCTACAAAAACATGAAATAAGCTCTTTTTAAAATCTTTATGTAATAATTTCAATATTTTGGAACTCATAAAAATTAGAAGCTTCCTAATTAATCTTATAATTATGGCATAAAAATTTTCAGAGCAACTTCAAATAGGAATATAAATTCAAAAAATTCTAAGTAATATTACCAGTAAATCCAGCACTTTATGTAAGGTCTAATACATTATTACAAGTTTGGGTTTTTTATTTTTTCCACAAGTACGGAGATATTTCAACATAATAACTCTTCTGTTCTTCAGTTTCCTCATCTAGAAACTGACTAATTATTGGCTCTACTTTATTTGGTGATTTTGAAGATTGAATGTATTAACAAGTTTAAATGGCTTAAGAATTCTTTTCTATAACATCTCAACAAATAGCAGCTGTTCATACTAATATTAAAATCCTTCGGATCAGCAGATTTGTATTTAGAACTCTGTCTACCAATGAATTTAATCCCTCTAAATGTTAGCTTTTTACAGATGCAAATATATAATGATATTTTTCTTTTAGGTTTATTGTGATGGTTAAATGATATAATATTTAGCATGTTGCCTGGTACATTATAAGTTTCCATGGTAATTGTTATTGTCATTTAAATAAACCTAACTTTAAAATCATCATAAAATGATTATAATTCATACCAAAAAGGCACTGGTTAAATTTATTAGCCATGCATATTGGGTGAGTTTGGTAAGAGAATAACAAGGAAAAACAACAATCACAAATGACAATACAAACATATCTTTTATTAAACAAGGAATCGTACAGTATATTCATGTGAAACTAACACTCAATGGTATTCTGAACTGTGAAAGACTAGAAGGTTTCCAATTAAAATCTAGAACATGTTATTACTACTATTTTTCAATTTTATAATGGAAGTTCCTAACAATGAAATCTCACAAAAAGAGAGGGGTGGAGACTCATTACTACTGGAAAGAAGCAAACAAATTCGTCATTATTAGCAGATTATGTGATTGTCTCATTAACTGATGAACTCAAGAAAAGCAATGAAAAAAGAAAAATAGACCTAACAAGCAATTTCATCTGATCAACAAAGGAATACTAAAAAATTAGATAACTGTTCTACTGCTATGGAGTGAACAGTGTCCCTCCAAAATTTATATGTTGAAGCCCTTACCCCCAATATGATGAACTTTGGAGATGAGGCCTTCGGGAGATAATTATGTTTAGATGAGGTCATGAGGATGGGACCTTCATGATGGAATTAGTGCCTTTATAAGAACAAATATCAGAGAGGCTGCTCTCTGCCTGCCTGTTTCTCTGTCATATGAAGACTCAGCAAGAAGGCAGCCATCTACAAGCCAGGAAGAGAGCCCTCACTAAAACCTAACCATCCTGGCACCTTATTTTTGGACTTCTAGCTTCCAGAACTGTGAGACAATAAATTTCTGTTGCTTAAACCACACAGTCTATGGTATTTTTGTTATGATAGCCCAAGCTGACTTACATACGTACATGCCAAATACACCTACGTAACAACAATAACTAACCAGAAAATATAGTTTTATAAATTTCTTGTTCATAGTACCAAGGTATAATTTTACAAAAAATGTCCTAGACATATACAAGCAAAACTACAAAAAAAATAAATAAAGAAAGAACTTGAAAAAACCTAAATGAATTCAGAAATAATCTACATTCCTAGGTGTATGTAAATTGCTGATTTTCTGAAGACTGAAATTGACTATAGGTATCATATGGTCAGCTCCCAAGTCAAGTTCATTCATAACCAAGTCCCAATATACCCACTGACTGTAAGCTCTCTCTTCTCCTGGGACAGTCTTTTCCTCTCTCTCTATCTTTCTATTTGTCTCTTCTCCCTCTTCTCTTTATATTTCTATCTCTATTGTCTATTTCTATCTCTGAATTATCTAGAGGTTCCCCTTACAATGAAAATAAAGACTTTTCTTTACACTGGCATATGGGGTCCTTCATAATTTGGTTCCTAACTACTTCTCTGAATGCCTTTTGCCCCTGCTTTTTCAATGCAGCAAACTCTAAGAACTTTGTTATCTTCTTCTCCTTTTTCAGTAGATCTCTCCCCATCTTTTTAGATAGTTGGCCTTTTATCCTTTGGGTCTATCTCAATAGCACTTTCCTATTGATATTATCTATCTAATTACCAGACTTTTCATACTCTATCACATCACTTTTTTTTGTATAACACGACACTTAAAGTATCTTTGTTTGTTTGCTTGTTTGTTTATTATTTATGTTTCCTCCCAATAGAATGTAAGCTTTTGAAACAAACCACATACCCAACAAAGGGAACTTAGTGAAATGTTTACGTTGTATCTGCACATTGGGATGCGATTCAGTCACTAAAAGTGTTGTTGGAATGATCATTTACTATAATGGAAAGATATCCCTCCATGTTAAATTTAAAAATAGGATATAAAATAGGTAGAGAAAAATGTCATTCAAAATATATCTTTAACAGGTATACCTCTTCCAAGGCCTAACTAAGAGAATTACTGTCTCAGGGCAAAGAGTGAGGGTAAATGTTCTCATATTCTCTCTAGGCTTTTAGATAGAGGTGGAGTTGCTTTTATTCTTTTTTTTAAAGCAACACTTCAGCATGTCAGAAACCAGGTATTTGTACTTAATCTAATACATGACACATTAAAGTGTTATGAACAATGTTCATGTGGTCTGACCACACTGTTTAGAAGAAAATAATATGAAAAAGAGTGGAATGAAAAGACATATCAGAATACTTAGCATGTTGTAAGGGTAATTTCTTTATGAGATTGGTGTTGCTGTCAATCCTGGAAACTCCTTAACTTGAAGACACATCACTTCAGTCATTACCTCTGTCGTCATGTGGTATTCTCTCCTGTGCATGTTTGTTTCTGTGACTTCTCTCCTTATAAAGAAGTCATACTAGATTAAGGGTCCATGCTACTCCAGTATGACTTCATCTTAACTAATTCCGTCTGCAACAACCCTACTTCCAAATAAGGTCACGATCTGAGAATTGGGGGAAGAGTGTGAATTTGGGGCAGACTATCCAGCCCAGTACATCTCACTCTGCCACATCTCTTCTTCCCTTGTCTTGTATTCCTGCTTGTTAAACCATTTCGGGTGACTCAGCCTCATAAGGGTTATTTGGCTGACGCTATTTCCTTTGCCCTTCTAGTTTGGAGGCACACTGCAACACATAGGCCTCTCTAACCTCCTAATAAGCAATTTTCTGCCTATAGGGTTTTTCCCCTCCTCTTTCAAGATACTCCTTTTTACTGATTTCCCTGTACTCTCCTCACCTCAGCCCTGCTCTCCTGTGGATCTGCTCCTGAGCTTCCATAATAATGTTTTGCCTTCCTAGGCCATCCCAAATAGGCAGGTCCTAGTCCTACCACCTTACTAACTTATTTATAGAGGGTTAGACTGTGGAGCTATAACTAATATTTTGAAATATTATCCTATATTTAATTGATTTCTGAATCCTTGTAATTCTTATAGCTCTAGCGTTTTACAGTTATTGAAGGCAAGCATCCCTTCAGAGAAAGGGTAGGAGCCAAGAAAAAAAGAAGTGTCAGATATTTGAGAGAAAAAAGGTTTTCTAGGGAACTCTCAGACTCAAGCTTTAAATTATTAAGTGCTATTTTGGAGTATTCAGACCACAGAAAATTTTTCTACAAACCTGAGAGTAGGGAGAATGCAAAATTTAAATAATGTCCATTTCTTCCTTTACAGGGAAGGTAAAAAGCCCTCTGCCCTGGTGAGAGGCTTGTAGTGGGAGGCCTGTGGTAGGAGACAGAGACAGAGACAGAGACAGAAACAGAGAGAGAGAGAGGGAGCGAGAGGGGGGGGAGAGAGAAAGAGAGAGACAGAGAGAGAGAGAGAGAGAGAGAAGAGGCAGCAGAGTTGGAAGACAGGTATATGCATGTCCTTTATACTTTAAGAGTTCCTGGTTTAGAAAGCTTGCTTTTTTAAATCTTACCTTAACTGTTTGATGAAAATGCCTCACAGAGTGGAAATCAGGTAATCCACAAAGAAGTATAAATGTCAACATGGTATATTCAGGTAAAGATAGAATGAAAAATAGTGCCATTTGATTTCCCAATGTGAGTGGTGTGAGACTTTCCTGGTGGCCCCAGAGGAGAATGGGAAGTACTTCAATGGCTGGAAGGCTGAAAAAAGCCTTAGCTTGGGAAGAGGAAGGAGCTAAGTCCTTCTAACTCAAAGCAGTGTGTGAGCTATGGGTGCATCAGTGTAAGTTGCAGGCACCCAAAGATCAAGTGGAGGCCAGTGATGCTAGGCTGAAGATGACACCCATCCACATCATCAGGACAAACTATGAACCAACACTCTTTTGGTAAAGAGAAGAAGAGTGTGTGAGAGAAACCCTGAAAAACTGGGTAATTACATAAAAGAGACTAAAAGTTACAATGCTGTAAATATGTGTTGTGATAGCAAATTTGGAATCCATCACCTGGATAGTACCCAAGTTTCCTTTCCTTTATTTCCTATTAAAGGCACATCTGTAAATCATTCCAAATGTAGAATCCTGGAGAAATTTTTGCTCAACTCTCTTCCAGTCCTTCATATCTTACCTGTGGGTTAATCAAATCACTCATTTGTCAGAAACAGTGGATTTCTTTATATTTCCACCACAGAATTTCTAACCTAACTTTGATGCTGATCTTTAATTTAGTCTATTGTTGACCTTGAAGTATAAGCATTGCTTCATATTAATCCATTTTTAAAAGATAGTAAACCAAGCCTAGTAATAACTAGGAACTTGTCTGCATTCGTATTTAAGCCCTGGAGTTCTCCAAGGATACTTCCAGTGATGTGGCACTTTCAAAAATAATCCTGAAGCAGAATTGTATTTTAAATTTTTTAAATTTTCAGAAGATACTAAGCTATTCCTAAGTACTGAAATGCCAAACCATTTCAGATAAACTGTGGAGAGACTTCAGAATTCAATGTGATCATACAGAAATGGGGCAGATAAACTTTGAATGAAAGCAAGTAAAGTAATGCTTTTAGAGAAAAACACTTCATCATGCTTATAAAATCCAGACTTTCTTGGTGGCCCCAGAGCTGAACTATCAGCTAATGCCCAAATGGAAATCATTCAAGTTATTAGCCACATATATTAATGACCTCTATCAACTAACAAAATATTATCAAGAAAATATTAAGTGTGATAATAATAATATATTCCCTGACTACTATGTATGAGGTGCTGAGCTGTGGTATCTTATATATACTATTTTGCTTGAAACTCTTACTAACCTTTTGCTCTTTTCCTTTTATGGGTCACAAGGTCACACTGATGTCAACGATTCAAGCCTAGGGCAGTCTGGTGACAAAGCTCAGATGTTTACCTACTAAGTTACCCTGCCCTACACTGAACATCTTCTACTCTGGAACAAATTGGCCTTGTGTCTATTCCTGAAATAGTGTCAGAATTATAATAAGAGTTCAAGGGAGACATGCCAGAATAAGAATAAATCTAGGGCAGGGCTACTAAAATTACCAAGGATATGGTATCTAAGGAGAGGCTTTTAAAAAATAATTATGGGTTCAGGATAAAAACTGTATAGAAATCATGAGTGACACACAATACCCTGGAAGTCTAGAACTGGAGACTAGCATGCCTGGATTGAAAGAAGATGGGCATTTACCAGATGAATAAAATCTCTCAGAAATGTGCTGCTACTTTTAAACTGAAGATAGAGTATCAAAAATACCAAGGCTGTTGCCTCACGTTTTCTGCCTCTGCCTCTACTTTCCTCAGTTTGTCAGATACTCTTCACCAGCAGCCACAATCTATCTCATACCTTAACCCTGTCATCTAGTTACAAATTACCTTGGCATCCTCTCAAAACAGCATCCACATATCCAACCTCTCCTGGACACTGCCTTTGCTATCTGGACCCTAGGTTTGCTACCTCTGGGGATTATTCTTTGGATATTTTGTTGCTTCCTCAAGCTGAATGTCTCTCCTCAACCCCTCTCAGCCCATGCAATGTGGATTTGAGGTGCTTCCTTATTTCCAATATTAGCAATGGCCATTGTCATTCCCCTTTCTGTTCTCACTAAAGCCCTGTTGAAGGATAATCCTGCTTCCCCAACTAAATCCTTGTCTCTTATAGCAGTGTCTGGGTTCCACTGCTTAGAAGCAACATCCCCATGCCTGCCTCCTGGAAATGACCAGCACCTAGAATCCCCAGTGCTAAGCTTTGCCTCATGTCTTTAGCTACCATCTGAAACAGCCAGTTCTGCTCAGATTTCTAAGCTTGCATGTTGGAAACTATTACCAAGTAGAAGGAAATAAAACTAGGTGGACAGGGATTTGGCTAGAGAAAATTTACCAGGACAGAATATTCTGTGCCCTTCAGAGGTGGTTCCAATTTGGGGGTTTTATCAAGTTTTGTTTTATCTGAGGTAGCTTTAAAGAGGTCTGGTCCACTGGGCAGAGGTCAAGGGAGTGATAGTTTGGGGCCTTAGGTGTATGTCTGAACCACAGAATAGCTTGCCTTAGCAGGTTTTGGAAATACCAGACGTGGGTTTAGCCCCAGGACAAAAGGACTAGGCCAGGGATCTAGATATATAGCCAAGTGAGGTATGACTTAGAGTGGATTACAGTTCCAGCAAAATATGTGACCAAGAAAAACAGAAAAAGTATAAAGAAGCACGGAACAACAGGTTAGAGTATACAATTCACAAGAGATTACCTGCATACCACTGATGTTTTTCTTGTGTAGGAACAGGACGTAGATGTAAATTACCACCGGGCCTGCTATTTGCATTGTGGGAAGAGGCTACATTGGAAGGAAAGAACAAATTTGCCCCTGATCTTCGGAATTTGCCCCACTCAGCTGCATTTCCAGACTTACCAGTTTTTGGTTTTTTATTTTTCATGTCTGTCCCACCACCTTGAGTGGATCTTGTGTCAGCCTGTGACTTTCTGCATGGTGCTCTGGCTCTTGTCGCAATCCTGCTGACTTAGCCAATGGTGGTGCTCAGGCTCCGGCTAACTTTGGAATCCTGTCGACAGCACCAATTGTAGAGCTCTTAATCCTGTTCCTGACGCCAATCGTCTAGCTACGTGACCACGCCAGTTGTCGGGCTCTTATCTACCAGTAATCCCTCCCCAACTGGGCCAATTGTCAAGCTAGGGATGGGTCTGGAGCTCCCAGACCCCTCAAGCCCATTGTCTAGACTGGGTCACAAACCCTTCATACGCCAGGCTGGGACACCAAACCCCTCACATGCCAGGCTGGGTCACCAGACCCTTTATACGCAGGTCTATGAGATAGGTAACTGGCAAACAGGTCTTTGGAAGCTATAGGTTCGAAAGTATGGCTGCGTGCGGCCGCTGGAGGCACCCAATGCTAGCCGGGTTGCAGCGCTGTGCAGGTGCACTAACTCCACCCACAAATAACTTGCCTACAAAGAATGCTGCACCACCCCCAACCTGCTCTGAGGCGAGGGGTCCTGATTAAATTATTCTATTTTCCCAACACTCTTCATGACCCTCCATGCTACCTGTGCTGCAACGTCATGCTCATACTGGAGAATGGAGACAGCAATTTGATATGAAATGATAATCAATAAAACTATAACAGGTCATTAAGATAATTATAGCTGTCAGAAGAGAGCCCCTAAATTTTCATGGCCCTGTTATCATGAATTGCTGCTGCTGTTAGAAACAGAAAAATATTTTTGAATAGACCCTAACAGTAATGCAATGTGGGATTCCTTAGGGTTCTATGCTCCATGTAACATCCATGTTCATTGTGCAAAATCCAAGAAATTGGTGATCCCTGAAATTATTTACACTGCTCCTATAGAAAACTGCTCTAATTGGGTCATACAGACTGTCCTGGGTGTGATTTCATAACAGCATCTGGATCTGCCTCATCGAGTTCTTCCCTTCTCTCTGATAAACCATATCCTGCGTGTCCTTAACCTCAGCTCAGGCTCACCACCTGGAGGCCTTCAATAGCCAGTGCTAAGGTGTGGTTAAATACATCCTGCCTGTTTGATCAGTGCAGCCTAAAAATGTTAAATTTCCAGAAGAAGAGAAGAATACTTTGGTTGATTGAACTGGACAATTATTTCTAGACGTAATCTATGCAGTGTTTTCATAGGAACAAGAAAACACTTTAAGTCCAGTGCAATTTTTCTTCTTACTCTTGTGCCTTAGGACTTTATTTACAGCACTTATAGTGTCAACAGAAGCAGTGGTACATATGTTGAAACCCTGCCCACTAGATTGTATGCTTCTTAAAGAAAGTCTTATAAATCTTTAAATGTACAACATGTGGGATAAGATGTGGCATAGAGTAGGTGCACCTGGCTGTTTCCTCAATTTTTATTTCAACTGTGAGGGGTCCTCGAGAAGTTCACAGAAAGATTGATATTATCTTTAATTCCATTTTTCCACAGACTTTTTGAAGTATTCAACAACGGAAATAGTAGGAAGACAAGGTTCTTTAAGTTCTCCCCAAGCTCTAATTATCTCATTCAGGAATTGTTGAGGGCTCCTCGAATATGTGGTCCTTTCTATGCAGAGACAGGAATTACATGGAAAAGAATGGTCCTGGGTTCCTGAAGCTCAGGTTCTAATGTTAAGGCTAAAAAAAAGTACTCCCCATTAGGTATACTCAGTTTGGGTTCCTTTGGTAAAGCGATACACTGACTTTTGGGGATGATAAAATATTCCAATCTAGAGATCTGCAAACATTCAAAGAGCCCATGATTCCATAGCTAAGAGTTTAAAAGGACAGTAAAAAATATGGGGTGAAGTACTATTTCACAAAATGATAAGCTGAAATCTGGAAGAACCTCATAGTTAAGATACATTCTGAGCTTCGATTTGAGAAAGGAATTTCAGTTTACTGCCCGATGAAGCTGCTGTGCTGCAATGTGCAGGAATGGTCTACTCATAAAAGGCAGATCTCCTGAATCCCAGAATCGTAGGACAGTTTCCTCCTCACAGTTGATCAGTGGGTAAGATTCACTAATTTCCCTTCAGGGATGTCATACATTGAGTTTTGCGTCTCGAGTAATACTTGATTCTACCTAGTGAAAGTAGCCTTTCATAAATTAGGGCTCCTCAACACGGTGAGGCATCCCTGGGATCCTCTCAAAATTCTTGGTTCCTCATATCTCGTAAACTTAGAGTAAGCACTAGATCACACCGTGTAAAAATGATAATAAGCACAATTCACTTCAGTGAGGAAAAGGACCTTGGTGGAAACACCAGGGACTATTCATTTTCTTGTGCTTGTGGTCCCCTCTCCCCAGCAGAAGTACAACCTGGGGAGAGGGATCCGAAGTGTATTATATCAATTTACTATGGAAGCAGGTTAATGAATACCGTGCTCCAGACTTTTCCTGGTAATTACTTTTGTAACACATGTGCAAATGAACGTTTTAAACATGTCAATTACTTCCCTACCCATATGCTATATGAATAGTGAAGAATATATTCAACGAAGTGAACTGCATACAGGAAACACTATTATCTTAGTTACAGAAAGAATCCATGAGCTCTACATGTTCTCAGATTTTCCTTATTAATTTTTGGTGAGATATTTCTACACTTGTTCCAATGTATATTAAATATGCTTTGGATTTTCTAATCCTTTCGTAACTATGATTTTTTTTTTAATTGGAGCTAGCTCTGTCCCATTGAAAGACCCTGTCTTTCACAAAAGGAAAAAGATTTCTCAAGCAGTTAACTTTAGTGGGAGACACTGCATATAAAATAAACGAATCTCTGAAATAGTGTTTCTGCCCCAGAGCCTTCATCTGCTGTGATAACCATATTTCCATTAAAAAAAGACAGAAATGAAGAAGAAGCTTGTGGCTCCCAAGTGCTGTGGCCTGTTCTGCCCTCTAGCCAAGCAGAACCCATCCCGGAAGACCTTGGGCGGCGGGGAGGGGATAGCGTGTGGTGTAATCGCCCCGGGTGTAAGGGGGGAGCTGGCCCTTCGGCGTGCAAACGCCAACAGCGGCATCAGAAATAAAGAAGGGCCACTCGCCACCGCGGAACTCCGAGAAAGCCGGGAGGGCCTCGGCGGGGGAGGTTGGAGGCCGGATGCCGCTGGCCTCGCGGAGCCCCGAGGCGCTGTCCATACTGATGAGCTCCCGGGGTGACACGGGCAGGCAGAGCGAAGGAGGAGCAGAGGAGCAGAGGAGGCGCGGAGGCAGTCGGCAGAGCCGCGCACCCGGCTTTGACGTCGCCCGGCTGCGGCTAGCAGCTCGCGCTCCCAGCACGTAGCGCACAACGTGACCACACACAGCCTTCCTCCCCGGCAGCCCGTCCGCCCGTCCGCCCTCGCTCCACGCTCGCCGCTTGGCCCTCCTCCTCCTACCTCCTATCGCCTCCGCAGCGTGCACCCCCGCGCACAGCCAGGGATTCCGGACGGCGTCGAGCCCCGGGCGCTCAGCCGCCCAGCCCGGGCACCTTTGCCGCAGCTGGCTGGATATGTTCATGTTCACGTGAAGATGGATTTAGTGTACGGTCTCGTGTGGCTGCTGACCGTCCTCCTGGAGGGGATCTCTGGCCAAGGAGTGTACGGTGAGTGGAATCGCGACGCTATCGTGACCTTGTGATTCTCAGGCAAGATAGGCTGGTGAGCGAAAATGCAGGACTCGCGCCGTTCGGGGGCCCCTCCCGGCGTGGAATTTGATTTACACTTCATCACGTTACTGGGAGCGATAAGGCGGCAGCGAGCGCGCTGCGGATTGGGCTGCGAGCCGCTCCCCCGGCGCCTCGGCTCGGGATCGGAGTTGGGTTGAGCCGGCAGCATCGCACTTATGCGAACGAGTGGCTTTGCACTTGATTTATCCCCACGGGAGCCTCGAGCTCCAGCAGTCTTTGATTTAATAATGGTTTGGCTCCTTGCATGCCACAGTGTTGGTGCCGCGGTTTTCCCCGAAGGGGAGCTTGGAGTGTGACCCCATGAGTCTCCCCTCCCCGCTCCGCCCCCCCTCCTCCTCTCCTCCACCTTTTCCTTTTAATGTGAAAGCCTACATGACTTGATTTTCCGGCTCAGGAAGTGGGGTGACAGTTGAGTTGCGTTCTGCACCAGCCGTTGCCATGAGCACTGGCTTGGGGAGGGGAAAATAGCAGGCAAGATTCTCGGTGCCAGACACAATTAAGGGACATGTTTGTGTGAATGGATGAGCAAATGCATGAATGAACAGACGGCCGAGTCCGCGCGTCTTGCCTCCGGGGCAGGACACCAGCTCTGTGCAAACGGAATACAGTCTCAGCTCTCCTTCGGGAAACCTAGATGTGGGAGGGTTAGGACGTAGAGGACGAGTTTGTTAATTCGGATGTTTTGAACTCCTCAAAAGCAAATCCAAGTTCCTTTGCCTGTCAGCAGTTGGCACCCTTGGCTTTCAGGATTGAAACACACACACACACACGCACACGCACGCACACACACGCCCTGGTTAGTAGTGGGCTGAAATGTAAGTCGTCTCCAGAGACAAGCAGGCGGTGCCCCAAAAGAAAAATAAGTTTTGCTTTTTCAAGGTATGGTAGGAGGTTGGGGGGTGGGGGGGGTGCAGCTCTTGAGGGGCACCCACAGTTCTCCCCCCTCCCCCGGGAGGGAAATATTTTCAGAGAATGTATGCTGGAAATCCAACCCACTTCGCCCTTGGTCTTACCCAGGGGTTTGGACCCCCGCTCTGCAGGGCTGAGTCAATGGCTGCCCCTGGGCCAAAAGGCATAAGCATTTGTGGAAGTGTCGAGAGCTTTCCCGCCGCCCCTAAAACCGATTGCGGAGTGGACACGGGTGCCAGTGGACCTCGAGTCCTCAAACTCTGGGAACATGGAGTGCTCAGTGGGAGGGTGTTTGAGGAGGATTGCAGGAGATCCGACCCAGCCTTTACTCTCTTCACTGTGTTCTGTCCAGGGCTGAGCAGTGCTGGGGGGTGTGGGGGAGGTGGGGGAGATGGTCCCCAGCGGCAAACTCTGGTCCCTCCTGTGCTCCATCTGCCACTCCTTTTTCCTGTTTTCCTAGTTTCCTTCTTGGCTGGGACCAAGAAACCTTCACTTTCTCCCATCTCTAAGCACCTTAATTTCCCCTCTCCCCACCTCCTCCCTCCCCAGTGAAAGACAACTTGCCTGGTGGCAGCAGCTGATGTGATGCTGAGTCTCCTGGCAGACCTTAAGACTTGACTGAGGGCAGTAGGTGTGCCCTCAAGAGAACAGTAATTCACTTAGTGCTCTTTGAGTTTGCTGGACTCTGGTGTCCCCCGAGAGAAGCTGAGAGAGAGAAGCTGGCGTTGCAGGGATACAGTAATGCTGGAAACAGAGCATTCTCGAGGGGCTTTTCCTTAGGATGGAAGTACCTGAATTGCTCTCATCCCATGTCCAAGTCTGTATTTCTCTCTCATTGGTTCAGATCATCCCAGCTAAAAGGAGTTTTTTGTTTGGTTTTGTTTTTTAAATATGTGTGTGTGTGTGTGTGTGTGTGTGTCTGTAGGGTAATGAGAAGTGAGAAAGATTGGGAGGGGACAGCAGTGGGACATTTCTGGAAATGTCTGGATTAAAAAGGCATCATTCCATTTTCCTGTCACTTTTTGTCATTTGGGTTATTTGCCGGCAAATCTCATGTTGGGCAGTGGAAAGAGTAAGGTCTAGGAGTGGCGACAAGTAGGAAATGGTTACATTAAAATAATCCTGTGCCCATGTTGCTTAACATTAAAAGAGGAGGCGGTTCTTCTACTGAGCTGACCATTGTGATGAGGATGGTCATCTTTTTTTTGTTTTGTTTTGTTTTAATATTGGTGTGGTTATTAGTCACTTAGCTAGGAACAGAATTGGCTTCGTGTGAAAAATATTAATCAACATCTCTGACCATTATAAATGTCTGTTTTGTTTTGTTTTAATATTGGTGTGGTTATTAGTCACTTAGATAGGAACAGAATTGGCTTCGTGTGAAAAATATTAATCAACATCTCTGACCATTATAAATGTCACACCTATTAGGTAGGCGAAAAAATATAGTACTTTTCAAATATGTCTCACATATCACAGAAGTTAGATTCTCAAAGTGTGGCCCCTAATCTTCAGCATCAGCATGACCTTGGAACTTGTTAGAAATGCAAATT
This sequence comes from Galeopterus variegatus, assembly GCF_000696425.1. Lineage (NCBI taxonomy): Eukaryota > Metazoa > Chordata > Mammalia > Dermoptera > Cynocephalidae > Galeopterus > Galeopterus variegatus. The sequence goes on from NW_007729497.1 coordinate 48,572, forward strand.
CTCAGGCCCCTCCCAGACTTTCTGAATCAGAAACTCAGAGTGTGGAACCCAGCAATCTGTGTTCAACACCTCAGGTGATGATTTAGATACTACAGTCTGAGAAGCACTGATGTAGACATGGAGTTTCATTGCTTTGACTTTGTAAATCATGACCTTTCTTAACCTGAAATAGATTTTATTTGTTAAAACATTTATAGGAAAGAGAATAGTTTATTTTTATTTAGTTAAAACATTGATCAATGGTAAAGGACATGATATAAGAGTTAGTGTAAGGTTCTAAAGTGTGTTTTGGGCATTTTATGTGAAGATGTTTGAAAATGATAGATTTAAAAAGGGCAATTAGAAACTTCAAAAACCTATATAGGAACTTTGTTATATGGAAGTCTATACCCCTATGTTTCTTTATTTGCCTGTTTATGCCGATGTAAAACCATTCATACTACACACAAATTATTATTTCTTAATACTGTCTTCTAGTAGCTAGGTCCAGGCAAAAAAACTTCAAGGTAGCCTAAAATACTTAAATGATTTAGAACTATATCATTATAACCTCTCTTCCCTGGAATAGTGAGGCAGTCACTTCGCTCCTCCACTTCCTGGCTGGCAAACTCTGAACATGAAATTCAGATTTTATTTTCTAGTAAATTGAGAATATTTATTTGAATGCATGGATCATGTTGTTTGAATACTATAATCTTCTTGTTATGTTCAGTCAGCTTGACAATTATGTGCAGTACTTAAGTGCAAGAGCTTCTGCTGTAGACCAAGGAACTTACTCTCATTTATCTTGGAATATTGCTCAGGAAACTAACTTCACAATACCTAAGGTTTATGTATGGTGCAGCGCTTGGGTAAGGGAGATCATCTTTTAACTGCTTGTCTACCCTCCACTAATAATTCTGATTTCATTAAAAAGGTATAACGGGATTGGTCCTGCATATTCCTTACATATTTCATATCATATGGGACATTACACTATTGTGAATTATTTGAAAACACTTCTGAAAGAAAGATTGCAAAAAACTTTTCATAATAAAGGAACATTAAAAAAAAAGTCATGTAAACTTCCCAAGACAACTATTTTAATGGATAATACCCGTTTAGAGATAAATATTTGTGGATTTTGAGAAATTCACTTTCTTAAGCTATTTCTCACTTCTTGAATTTTAAAAAGTTATTCATATTAAAATTTTTTTCTAAAATACTCTTGAAATTTTAAATTTTTGTTTGAATTTTCTTTTTACTTAATAAAACACCACTGAAAACCGAAAGGTCATTAAATAAACAATGAACTGTTATCTATTGTTGGCATTATTAATTTTGTTGCACTCACACTGCATAAGATTTAGGATAACCAATTAGACATAGCACCAAGAGTCAGAACGTAAAGGCCAGCTGTGTGTATGCTTACTGAATACCTAGAGCTGAGTGATTGGAAGCATTTTTCTGGTTTTGAAAGTTTTCTTTGTAAGTCATTCTGTGGTAGTAAATTGTTTAGGCTGTTTAACTGTGTTTTCTGGAGGTCCTGTTGATAATAACGTAATATTAAGGATCATATCTCCTGTAAACTACTTAGCTGGATTGCTAGAAAAGGAAAAACTGCTCCATTGACACACACGGTAATTTTTTCTTCTGGTCATCATGTCCTTAATTTCCGAGGTGGTTGATAAAACATTATGATTGCATTAGCACAGACATATCCCTACTACAAACAAACAAAAAAAAAAACAAAATAAATCTTCAAGTTTGAATAGTTTTATCAGGAATCAAATCAAATAATGACTCTGTGTTCTGAAATAATGTTCTGTGTTAATGCACTGTCGAAAAATAGCTTCCAGGATGCAATAGAAGCAGTAGAGTAAGTTTATCAAACACACATGTATGACAAAATTAGCAAGCTATATTAACTCAATTCAAGTAATATCAGTAAACCTCATACAGTTTAAGAATTACAAACCCTAGGCAGTAGCTGGACAGAAGTGACTTGTGGAATTGAGGACAAGGAGATAAGTGAGACAGAAAAGCTCTGGAAGATATTTCAGACTGTCAGTGGGTTGAATCTGGAAGGACGGATTGATCCAAAAGGAAAAAGGGTGCTATGGAAGGTCTGTCAGTCATTATGGCCAGTTCCAGGATGTTGTCATCCTCATAGCAAAGTTATCTCAAGGTACACTGACTAATTTTTGTCCTGTTTGGGTGTGGAGAGGCTCTGTGATGAAATACTTCTTTTGACTGAACCATATTTAGGGTGTCAGCCTGCATGTCAGTCATTATGGCCAGTTCCAGGATGTTGTCATCCTCATAGCAAAGTTATCTCAAGGTACACTGACTAATTTTTGTCCTGTTTGGGTTTGGAGAGGCTCTGTGATGAAATACTTCTTTTGACTGAACCATATTTAGGGTGTCAGCCTGCAGAGGAAAAGGAGATGACTTCAATAAATGGTGCTAAGAAAACTCAGTATGAAGATTTTTGACATACAATCAGCTTTAACCCTTTCTCTTTCCACTCCCCACTCCAGTAGCTCTACATACCCACACATACGCCAATCTTGATAACCACTTTGGCCATCATCACCAAGGAAAAGTGGCTGGGCTGCCCATTGTTCTTAGACTCATTTTTGTCCAATCAACCATTGGGGGAGGGAGGGTTAGGGAGAAATTGGTAAAGGACCACACCCGCAAAAATGTTTATGCTGTGTAATGATAAAATTAAAAACGAAACAAAACAAAACAAAACATTCAAGCTTGTCATTGCTGGTCAGATTACTGAGGTTTCACATACAAAATGGGCAGATTATTTTACACAGTGTTATTTGCTCATGTCCTGTATGTTCCTTGGAAGCCCTAACGTGGCCTGATAAGTATTTTAGATTGAGCAAGTTATACATCAATTCCACAGAATTATTTTATAGTGAATAAATCAGTGACAGTATCAAGGTTCAGACAATTAAGAGTCAGAGGTAAAGAAGATGAGGAAATTCTGATAAATAGATGTCACAAAAGGAATTCTAGGAAGGCATTTTTCATGATCTTGATTTTTTTGCTTAATTTTATTGTTTCTGGTTCTGATTCTTCATATTTATGTTGTATCAATATATTGATTTCTGTTTTATACTTGTGAGCCACCTTAAAACTTTCTTGAGAAGCAGGGTACAAACAAATTTTTCTAAAAGAGTGTGCTCTCTATATATTTTTTGACTTACTATTTTAACATAACTGGAGTAGGACTCATATTGATGCTATTATAGCATGAGCCTTGTGGGTTCAGTTTGTGTCTCAACACAGTGTTAGGAACCATGGCCTTGGGTTGCTTTCCAAGTATAGAGGTGATTCATCACTCATGTTCTGCGGCCTGGTTCTCATGCTTTGGGAAGAGTCTTGCAAGAGTTGGGCTCAGGGCTTGTAATCCACAAAAGCAGCAACAAACAACTAGATATACAGCCTAGTCCTGGAACTGAGCTCCAGAGCTTGTGCTCTTTGGCAACTAAAAAAATGGCATCTAAAAATGTTAAGGGGATGTTTATCAGCTTAGAGTTAAATTAGGGAAGGTCTTCCTTGCTCTTCTTTTGGCTGTTTTGGAAGGATAAGGAAAGAATTATATTGAATGCATTTCAGGTATGAATAGGATGAACATTTTTAAGTTCATAGTAATTGCCACTAACAATAGTCCCACAAAATGAGATTTTATTTTATTTTTTTACATCAGTGACTGTCAATGTAAATATATTACTTAGAGCAGACTGAATAAACTATTGCATTAATAGAAAACTTTACCCCATTTTTTTTTTTCAAATCCGATTAATAATGCTTTGGCCCATTAAAATCATAAAGTCATAAATGAGAAGGGAGACTTTAAGATATCATTACATCATCACTGTAATTTGAGGCACAATTGTTTTACCATTATGTCAGGTAGATGGAGGTCCTACGCTGATTGTGAAATTTCTTTTTCGAAGGCCCAGGCATATTCATTGGATGAATTATTATTATTATTATTATTATTATTATTATTATTATTTACTTTTTTTTTTTTACAGAAGTCTCTCATGCTCCATTGTTGGGGCATGCACTTAGTTATTTTCCTACTTTTTTTTTTTTTACAGAAGTCTCTCATGCTCCATTGTTGGGGCATGCACTTAGTTATTTTCCATTTTATACTAGTACAGCTTCATTTTCTTTCCTGACTATACTACCTTGCACTGATGTCATTTAAACTCTTTTTCTATTAGTTTCTTGCCACTTTTCTAAGATATCATGTCATTTGTAATCTTATATTTTAAAACACTTAACTTCCTTTTCTGTTGATGTCATCAATTGAATTCAGTAAGGATGATGATGTCTATTTCATAATCTAAATCATATATTCTCTAGGAGTTTACAGTCACAGAAGAGGATTTCAACTATTAGGTACATATTTTTTGGCTATTACGCAATTACTATAAGGTTTTCATTTAAATACGTATTCTGGTAGGATGAAAGGCACTACATGAGAAATTATGATGTAACTTATTCTTTCAGTGTTTTAGTATGCTGCCTCTATAACTTTGCAGAAGAATAGGAGACATCAATTTCTTGCTGTTACTAGTCAAATCTCTATTAAGGACTATTGTGTGATGGACAGATGGGGTGAAGTACGTGACACGTTACCATATCTTCAAGCAGCATATTTCTTGTCTTATTTTGTTGTAATGAGAATGGGGGGAATAAAAATAATTGAGTGATTCTGTGGAAAGGGAAATGTGTCTGCCTGAAGGAGGAAGGATTTGTTCTCAGCTAGGCATCCCAGAGTCCTAACTGACAGCACAAAAGGCAGCAGAAATATGAAAGAGGCGAGTAGGAAGTAAAGGATATTAGAAAAATGTGTATGCTTTAAGTGGTGGCAAAACGCAAAGTCACATTTTTTTTCTGAAGTAACTAGAACTTTGCTCAAGTGCATCCAACAGAGTAAAAAAAGAAAAATGTCTGTTGTTTGGCTGAAGGACAGCTTCAGGGAGATTTTTTTCTGGTGTCCTGAAGGGGAAAGATGAGGGGATGAGAAGATTCTTAAATAGAGCCTGTGGTCACTGAGGGCCAGATCATTCTTCCTGCTGATTAATAGGAAAGGTGGGCAGAAATTAAGCCTGGGGTATTCTGTCTGTCACTTCTGAGTGTAACTGAATTGGGTCCATGCCTCACTTCAGGTGGACTCCTTACTGAGGAGGAGGAGGCTAGGATGCGTATCGTAAGAAAGAAAGGAAATACTTGAGGAAGACGTGCTACTTTTCAGAAATTGTGACCAGTGGGAATTCTACATAGGTTCTAGGCAGATTTAGGTTAATTCCAGTAACTTCAGTCAACAACTTAATGTGTAACTGCTGTGCATAATGTGTGTAACTATTTACTAAGGGCTGTAAACTCAAAGAGGTTATGAGTTAATTGAGGAGATAAAAACAAAGCAAAAAACAATAAGGCTATGAAAAATACATGACTGTTTGTGCCTAGGCAAGAGAGAGCAATCACAGTTGCTATTGTGGTTAGAGGAAACTTGAAAAAGCTGATACATCATGAGTTGAGCCTTGAAAGTGGGTTGGCATAATGCAGGTCAAGAGGGAGAAAAGGCAGTTGCTATAGCAGGGATCCAATCTAGAGGAATGGTGCTGCAGGAAGAAAAATATTCTAGAAATGGATGTGTAATACAGCCTAAGCAATTTCTCCAAAGTTTAACTTAACTAGAAAGAAGTATGTGTCTTTTAACCTATGTTGTCCCTATCCAAAAGTCTGCAGGCCTGCAAAATAAATTTTATTGTATGATACTTTGGAACTTGCTCAGATATTTATTGCTCCAGGAATCTGAGTTGATGTGTGCTCAGTGTTAAGTCAATAGACCTATTCTTCAGAAGACAGGACAGTTGTCTCTAAAGTTCCTGTGGGATACTGAGCTCCCCACAAATCTAGGCAAACTTGAGAAGCACGGAACCTACAAAGCAGTTCCTTCTGGAGTTGAAGTTAAAGACTTTTCAAAGCCTTTTAGAATGTTAAAAAGAAATGCTGCTTAGAAGCAGCAGACTATGGGTCCAGAATGATTGAAAACATCATGTTGTTCTTTACAAATGTACAGCCACTGAGACGAATGAATTGCACTTATGAAAAGAGAGGTGTGTGCTTTCATTATTGTTTTTTATTCCTGTGCAAGGCAGCATGATATACTTAAAACTGTTGGGCACCTTGGGCTTTCTTCTTGTTCGGCTGCTGCTTTACTGTGTGACCTCAGGCAAAATTCTTAATCTCTATCCCTCAATTTCTCTATCAAATAAACTCTTAGCAGAGTGGTCTGATACATAGAGGAAATGTAAAGAACAGCAAGAATAGAAAAGTGTGATTGCATTTTTTTACACCTGGAATAGAAGGGGCAGAGCATGGAAAGTTTCCTCTCCTTAAAAAAACTATACTTAGATGTACTTGAAATTGAACCTCATAATATGACTATCATTTAATTTTAGAACAGAATAAGGAGATGGGAAGTAACAGAGAGCAAGAAATTTATTTTCCTGGCAGGAAATGGTCAGCACGCATTTCTAAACACTTCTGTAATATTAATGTGTGCATGAAAATGCTTTTTGGTATTGTATTTTTGTATGCAAAAATTTTGTTGACATTGCTGCTTAGCCTAGCCTCCCTCTCTCAAACCACATAACCCTGGAGTTTCTTCTTTTGCTTTTTAGTGGTGGTGGTTGGCAGGAAGCTGGTATCTCCCCCTATTTAAGAGCTCCAGGAATGGTAGCAGAATCCAAAACCATGGTTATGGGTAAATTTATGCTTATATAAGCATACAGTATTTGTGTGTTTACGTATATTATTTTCGTATCAAGAAACAAGAATATTCTTAATATTCTCCATTTCAAGACTGATTGAAAAATAGCAGTATATTCCATCCAAATGGAGGGGGGGAACTAGGGATATATTTGTAAGAATACCTATAATTGGTAATTTATAGAAAAAAATAGAAAATGAGGGTAAATCATTAAATGGAGTTATCATACATTTATTGCATAACATTCTCTTCTAATTTTTATCCTAAAGTGACCAAAATTGCTGTTTTCCACCTACTTACCTAATCACTTAAAAAATCTTTAAATTAGAATTAACTGGAAAGACTGGGTGGGACCTTAATGAGCATTAAACTGTAACAGCTGCATATGTAAGAAAGCATTTTTATACATAGTGCATTTTAATTATCCTTGGCAAACACTTTCTATCTTTTGAAAGTGAAAGGTAGTTCAGTTCAATAATCCTTATTCATATATGTAATTAACGAGATGGGTGCAATTGCTTAATGAGACTAGTTTTCTGAGTGTCGGAATATGAGGTCAATATTAGTTGGGTATATTGGTCAAGTACTTTTTAACCAAACCAGAAGGTGATTTTTACTCAGGACTATGTACAGAAGACAAAATTATTAGTGGAGAAGAATTTCCTCATTATGTGGAATGAACAATATTGACTTTGCTAAAGAAATCGCCTTAAGCATATACGCACAGTAGAAATCACCTTAAGCATAGGTGCACCTCTAATATGCACACATCCAACCATCGAGTAGATTTGGAGTTGTCACTCTTACCTCCGTATCTCAGAATTAGTGAAGTTGTTATTAAGGAGAGGTATAGTTAATGTTTTTAACCTGGTTCCGAACTTGTTCCCTGTTTTTCATGGTGATTATCCCTCATCTTTTGAGTCACATTTTTCATTTGTTTCAGATTTCACACTGGTCTATACCACCTGTATCCTTTCCTTGTAACGGATCTGTTATATTCATTTTAAAGAGTTTTCATTATTAGTCTATAACTAATCAAAGCTCAGTCTTTGACTAATTTTACTATATTCATTTTAAAGAGTTTTCAGTATTAGTCTATAACTAATCAAAGCTCAGTCTTTGACTAATTTTACTTCTTTGTTGTGCATAGATTCATACAAATATGCTTGGCTAAAAAGGTGTGACTCTCCATTATGACCATTCCCTACAATATCTTAAACTAAATAATGACATTATATTCATTTTAAAGAGTTTTCATTATTAGTCTATAACTAATCAAAGCTCAGTCTTTGACTAATTTTACTTCTTTGTTGTGCATAGATTCATACAAATATGCTTGTCTAAAAAGGTGTGACTCTCCATTATGACCATTCCCTACAATATCTTAAACTAAATAATGACACCATGACTGTGAAAATTGAGGTTTGGAAACCCCTCAATCTTTCCCTAAGACAGAATAACTCTCAGTGGACTGTGGCCTGAAACAATCTGCCTTGTTACTCAGAGGCTACTTATTCTCTCATTATTTCCTGGGCCTATCAAAAGTCTCTCCATTTGCAGTAGCTGGGGTTGAAAGTGACTGCCTTCTTGCTCACTGTGATTTTGCTGTTGAACTCTATTATCACTATATAATTTTGGTTAATATTTCAAAAAACATTTAAGTTTTTTATTTTCTGCCATCATTGAAACCCACTTGTTAATGCCTTTCTCTCTAAGCTTACTTATACAAAGTGCTTTGAAACCTTTATGTTTAACCACCTCTCCAGTTTCAGAGAAGGACTAGAGAAGACACACACACACACACACACACACACACACACACACACACACACACGCATCACTTAACGATGAGGATAGTCATGCATCACTTAACGATGAGGATACATTCTGAGAAATGCATGGTTAGGTGATTTCATCTTGTATGAACATCACAGAGTGTACTTACACAAACCTAGATGGTATAGCTATGTGGTACAGCCTATCTGACCCAATCTTATATGCATGCATCCCTGACCAAAACATTATGTGCTGCATGAATGCTCATATACATATACATATATGGACATATATATACACATTACAAATGTAAATACACACTACAAATATATATATATATATATTTGTATGTACAGTATATGTATATATACTCTATATATGTATATTCATATATATAAGTATATTATCTATATAAGTATATATGTTTGCACGTGTATTCATAGAGTAGATCTCATGGAGTAGTAGCTCAAGGAACTGGGTGGCTTTCCTGCTTCCCTTGCAAAGCTGACCCTGATTCAGTGTTGGCAGCAGGGTATGCAGTCTTTCACATAACATTCACTTTGTTTTTGAAAATCTTCTGTGATGCATTTGTGTTTGTATTGTTCATGAGATTACTACATTACTTTTAGAAACTCACGTTACTTCTCTTTTTTTTTTTTTCAGCTGACAAAAGGGAAATACTCT
>NW_007729497.1:58759-66779 GCF_000696425.1 Galeopterus variegatus
AGAGTATTTCCCTTTTGTCAGCTGAAAAAAAAAAAAAGAGAAGTAACGTGAGTTTCTAAAAGTAATGTAGTAATCTCATGAACAATACAAACACAAATGCATCACAGAAGATTTTCAAAAACAAAGTGAATGTTATGTGAAAGACTGCATACCCTGCTGCCAACACTGAATCAGGGTCAGCTTTGCAAGGGAAGCAGGAAAGCCACCCAGTTCCTTGAGCTACTACTCCATGAGATCTACTCTATGAATACACGTGCAAACATATATACTTATATAGATAATATACTTATATATATGAATATACATATATAGAGTATATATACATATACTGTACATACAAATATATATATATATATATTTGTATGTACAGTATATGTATATATACTCTATATATGTATATTCATATATATAAGTATATTATCTATATAAGTATATATGTTTGCACGTGTATTCATAGAGTAGATCTCATGGAGTAGTAGCTCAAGGAACTGGGTGGCTTTCCTGCTTCCCTTGCAAAGCTGACCCTGATTCAGTGTTGGCAGCAGGGTATGCAGTCTTTCACATAACATTCACTTTGTTTTTGAAAATCTTCTGTGATGCATTTGTGTTTGTATTGTTCATGAGATTACTACATTACTTTTAGAAACTCACGTTACTTCTCTTTTTTTTTCAGCTGACAAAAGGGAAATACTCTTATTTCTTAGGTGCATAACAGCTATACATGTGTAGATTATCTTATCTGTATTGCAATGATGTACACACTTGAAGCTGAGTGTCACTTGTAGACTTAGAAGAGTACCCCTTCCATTCTATTAGTCACATCTTTATAGTGGTCTTTTCAAGTGAGCTTTTAGTGCATCAAACATATCTGTATTCACATGTGTATACTAAAATATATCCACAAACTAAAGTGGCTTGGGTTATTTTCCATCTTTTTCTGCCTATTATTGAAAAATAATTAAATATAGGATATTGTAATTTTTCATAAAATAATTGCCATTTATTAAGTGCCTACTATGTGCCACACCTTGTATTAGGAGGTTTTTCATACATTATACCATACTCTAATCTTTGAGTGAGATAGATGCAAACTCTGAAACTCATGAAGTTTAAATAACCACCATATAGTTGCTAGTGGCTGACTTTAGAATCAAATATGAAGTGTATGTAAAAATAAGTATTTGTATATATCCTTTATGTATTAATAAAATTAAATTCATATATGTATGTGCTTATATTTACTGTGATAAAACATGTTAGTTAGGTACCTCACATTATGTCATGCATGAAACTCATCTCAAATGGTGTATATTTGAAATGCAATGTGGGTGATGAATTTTAGCTGTTTGCTTAAGAAATATATATACAGGAAGCTAATGCCAGTATTTTATACCACACAGTTTTCTTTCTTGGGAAAGAAAGATAGGATTTATAATGTTTTTTTTTCTTTTTAGTATTGAAATGCCCATAGTGAAAACTCTCTCTGGTATAATTTGTTTTTGGACTGATAGGATATTTTAAGCTTATTCATAATTAGTAACCTGTAAAAATGAAGAAATGGCTCTATGATACATTCTGCAGAAGTAGTTATTTTCCTCCATGTAAAAAACTAGGCATGTGCTTATAAAAAAATAACCACTGTCAGGTGCACTACTTTAGTTTCCCCCAGGCTGATTAACAATCACTGGCCTTGGCTGAGACTGATAGTTAAATGTCATATTTGGCCTGATTTTTACTTTGGGTTCCCTCCGGGTATTGCTTGGGCATTTTTCACACAGAGTTAATTGAGGAGACTCTATCAGTGGAATTCTTTTCTTTAAAATCTTGTGCTCAAGAGAACAGTTGATTGCAAGCTCTGCCCTTCTCTTAGTTGCCAGTGAGTTCCTCAAACCTCAGAGCTTACAAATTAGTGCAGCTTAGTGATTTGTTTTAGACTTTTTACTGCAGCATTTGCTACTATAAAAGTCATTTTTTCCTATGGTTTTTGAATGCAGTTATTGTGTCATATAGTATAACCCTGTACCATTCTGGCTATTGTATGATTGATACAGAAACTGCTTCGATAGGAAACCGTTTCACGAGAGAACAGGAAAGGTATTATATTCAGCTGTAGTGCCATGCATTTCTAAGCAGCTGATGTTTTCTTTAACTGATAACCAACCCCCAAATTTTCAGAGGCAATTGAGTCTTTAGAACTTTAACTCTTAATTCAGTCTGGCTGCAAGAGCAGTTCCCTGAAATTCATTATACATTCACATTTCACAATTGGGAATTCATTAATTCTGTAGTATAACTGTGTTGTTATTGTAGTATTTTAAAGCCAGACCTCTTCATTTTAAAAACATGTAGAAGCATTGATTTTGTGAATTTCTTCTCTAATCAGTGACTTCTAGTGGGATATGACTTTTTGCACACTGAGAATTGTGATAATTTTGTCAAGTGGTGTGGGCCACCATATATTTTGACATCAAAAATTTCAAATTATTATTATTTATTTTTTTTTGTTAAATTTTTATTTTGTCAATATACACAAATTAAACTGCAAGCCATTGTAAGGGAACAGAGTAAAAGATGAGTTGAATCCAAGTTCATTAGAATTTAATAGATTTTATATTTTTACTACTTCACACATGTAATGTTATATTTGGGAGTACTTACAGAATACAGTATACCCTGTTTTAATGAGTTTCTTCACTTCCAATTTTTGCATTTTATAATACCTCAGATGCATGCCCTATTTTGGGTGAAGATGAATAGTGACTTAGTCATTGAGGTATAAAATTATGTGCCTGAGATTTAAGTGCATCTGTATGTTATGGTTATCATTTAATTGACTATTATATAATCTTAACAACAATAATTTAAATGAATGTCTATTAAAGCTGGAATAGAGATTCTTAAACAAAATAAAAGATGAAATATCTTATGGATCTGAAAATGCCATTTATATGTCTTAGAATGTGGCAAAAGTTAGAGTCTACATTTTCTTAAAAATTATTCTAAATTTGCTCTAAGAATATTTTCTATTGGCTTAACTATTGACTGCTTCTCATTCATTTCTACGTAGCTGTCATCCTCCCAACAATTATTATGACATTGCAGAAGTTTTCACATTATTCATAAAACACTCAGCATTTCTACAGATGGGAAGTTATTGATAAAGCAAATAATGGAAAACAGTAAAGCAGACTTCCAGCATACTATTGTGCTGTGGTAGCTGTCATCCTCCCAACAATTATTATGACATTGCAGAAGTTTTCACATTATTCATAAAACACTCAGCATTTCTACAGATGGGAAATTATTGATAAAGCAAATAATGGAAAACAGTAAAGCAGACTTCCAGCATACTATTGTGCTGTGCTTTGGGGGATTGGACTTGAAGTTGCATGGATAGGAACAGATGTGTTAGCCTGGTCATAATCTTAACCAAGAGAAATAGGAAGAATTAGCTGGAATAGATTTATTGTTATCACAGAAAGAAGGCTTCCAGGTCATGGGAATTATTAGGATACATCAAGGCAGGATGGGGTGTCTGCATGTCATAGATTGGCTTCCCCAGGAAACTGACTCAGAGAGGAAGAAGTACATGCAGGTGGTTTATTAGGGAGTGCTCTTGTGAAGAACACCTCTCAGGGAAGGAGGGAGCCTATTGAGCAGAGGGAGAAGGTGAACTCTGGTTCAGTTTCAACAGAGTCCTAAGCTAAGCAGGTGGGATACGTGAAACTAACATGGACCTTCAGAGATGTCCCAAATAGAGGAAAGATCCTTTTTACTCCTTTTATACCAGTTGTGGGATGTGGGCTGCCCCTGGCGAACGTGTGCTATCTGTGGGTGAGGTGGCTCTGTTTGAAGACCAATTCTTGGGGGAACTTAGCTGTGAGCAGCCGTCAGGTCACACTCTTGGAAGTTATGGGAGTGGATGTCTTCATGCAGGAGTTCTGGATGGGGGATCACATTTTCTAGACTTCATCCTTGGTGCTGTTCATATTTGCTGGCTTACGAGAGTTCATTGCATCTCAGAACTGGTCCTCCAGGAGCAGGCCTCTTAGGGAAACGTATGAGAGGAGAATTAGTGGTAGGAACTTCAGCCCTTGCTGCTGTGCCTGGTCTCAGAACCATGATTGATACTAGTCACCCCCCTTTCTTTACTACCCCTTCTAGATACCCCTTACCCTCAGCTAGCAACTATGATGGACAAGATGGACAAGATGGAAAGACCCTGAAGAACCTGAGATACTCACCAGATCACCAGGCCCTTCTCAGGCCACAGCTGATGCGTTTGTCAATTTTCTGTCAGAACTGGGTAGGGGAGCACCAGCTGATACTAAAGTGGGTCATCTGAGTGCCAGATGTCTTCTCCCCTGCTCACATTATATAACAGCAGTCTTGCCTCCCAACAATCAGGGTGAACAATCCCTTCCTGAAAGGCAACTCCTTTGTTTGACCGCTCATCTTTTGCATAAGGAGCCCAAAGTGAATAGGTGATAACTGTCTCAGGAGTTTGAGATTCTTGCTGTTGTTCCTGGGGAAGTGTTCCTCTTCTGGGAACCAAGACATCCTAGCCACACAGAGCCTAGAATTCTGCAGACAGGAAGATCAGACACCCCAAGTGGCTCACTGGGAGTGAAGATAACTGAGACCACTAACACTTCCACCTCTTGGTCCTTGGACCTGTGTACTCTACCTCTTGGGGACACAGCTCCACATAATGGACATTAATTTAAGGCTTACTATATCCTGGAGGCCTGGTGTCCAGATCCTCTCAGAGTATTGTCTCCAAGCTGCTATATCAGCTGCTCCTTCAAAAGACTGTTCTATCATTCTATCAGGCCAGCTGCTTTTGGGTGGTACATGATTTAATAGAACAAATAGATTCCATGTTCACATACCTGTTGTTGCACCTTCTTTTCTCTTCAGTGGATGCCTTTTTTCAGTGCAATGTTATGAGAGATCTTGCTTTAATGGAGCACATATTCTGAAATTCTTTGGATTGAGGTGTTTGCTGAGGACTTATAGTCAGGAAAGGTAAACCCATACCCAGAATATGTGTCAATTCCAATCAAGATGAATTTCTGCTCTTTCATGTGTGAACAGAGTCCACTGTACTCAATTAGCACCAAATGGCTGGTTAGTGTCCAAGAAGAATGGTGTATATCAGATTCCCTCTTGTTAGCAGGTTGGACATTGGCAGCAACATTATCTAGGCCAACCTTGGTGAACGGCAGCCTACACTATTCAGTGTATGCATAATGCCTATAATTTTCATTATAGCTTCTTCCTTCTTGCACCCATTGAACCAACAATGGGGTGGCTGATGGCAAGTGGACTAATGTCAACTGGTCAAGTCATTCTGTATACTTGGTTGTTTATTGCTTTATTCTAATAACTATTGCTCTGTAACAAACCATTCCAGCTTAGCGGTATAAAACAGCTACTTTATCATATTCATGAGTTCTGTGGGCCAAGAATTCATATAAGGGATAGTCAGAATGGCACATATTTGCCCCATAATTTCTGGGCCCTCACCTGGAAGATGTAAAGGTGGAAGGCCACTTGACATCTGGAGACTGGAATTGTCTGAAGGCATCTTCACTCATGTGTGGTAGTGAGTTGATATTCTGGATGACAGCTGGAACCTCAGCTGGGTTAGTAGGTGGAGCACTTACATGTGATCTCTCCATAAGGGCTTTCTCATAGTTTCAGCTTCCTCACAACATGGCAGCAGGATTTTAAGAGAAAGTGTCCTGAGAAGGTATAAGCTGTCTCTTGAGATCTAACCTTGGAAGTCACATGTATCAATTCTATGATGTTCTGTTGTTTGAGACAGAGACAAAGGTTTAAAGGAAGAGACTGGATCCCACCACTTAATGAAAATAGTGTCAAGTTCATGTTTAAAGGAGGGCTTGTGGAATTGGAGTAACTTGTGGCCTTCTTTAGAAAATATAATCTACCATGTGTGTCTTTCATGGTGGATGCTCTCTTGGGGGCAGTGACATGTTATTCACAGAGCTGTTCCTTAGGAGGTACATTCACATGCTTCTTCCCCTGAGTTATTGTTGCTGACCTTCTGTTATTTATCTTTTCTGGCCTCTAAGAACCAGCCAAGCTAGTCACTGCTGCCTCTGAGACTGTATATATCCTTACCTCAGCCACTTCTCTTTCTGCACAAAATATATGATCCTTGAAGGTCTGCCCATTGGGTGGATTTTCCCTCATTGCTCTCTTTGAAGGCAACGGGTAGAGGGTCTGCAGGTTGGGTGCAGTACATTTTTTGTTTATACCACATGTGGAGCCAACCCATCTGTGAACCCAGCTTGGACTTGGCAGTTATAAGGGACTTGCCATGCAGTCATGGGTATGACTTGAGGAGAATGAGCCAGAGGAACAGGGTAAATGGGTGGTCTTGATCATCTCTGCATGCAGCTAACTTTTGCATTCTCTGTCTACTTGTGCTCAGTCCCATATGTACCATTTTCATCTAATAATGGACTGCAACAGGACCTGCTTGATCTTATGACTTGGCTCACAAAACCTAGCTTATAATGGACATTTTGGCAACATGATCTCTTAATAGCCTATTTTCAGGCACTCTGCCTAAATAAGTTCCCAGTAGTACACCATAAACTGTTTTTCGAATGATTTGTAATTCTCTATAGCTAATAGCATGGGCCTGCTCAAAAACCTGAGGTGTCTACATTGTGATTTTTCTATTGGGATTTTCCATAAACTCTGCCTGGTATTTTGCCCTACCAAAGATCCTTCTAATACAGAGTTTGTGGAGTCATATGGTCCAAGCTGTAGGAATTCTTCAGTGGAGCCTGTACCTTCTGCAAAGTCTTTGATTGCTCTCGACCCCATTCCATGCCAGCATCCTTCTGTGGTATATGGTCAGTAGGTCAGAGCAGTATTCTCAGTATGGAGTATGTTCTCTCCTGAATCCAAAGAGGCCTGCTAGGGATTGTGCTTTCTTCTTATTGATGGGCAGTGTGATATTATTGTCTTTTCCTTTGGAAGGTTTTCCTTTCCTTTCGAATGTGAAATAATGTGTCCTTTCTTTGGAAGGGTTGTCTTCTCATGATTCAGGCCTTAAGCTCCTAAAAGTTTCACTGATGAGGTGTTTATTTTCCATCATCTGAACTTATGTGTCTTACCAAGGCTTCCAAAGTACTTTCCACTTTTTGCTTATATGGTCCATTTAACAGAATTTCATTGATATAAGGGACCAGTTTAATCTTCTTCCTTATCCAATAAGTTCAGATTCCTTCAGACTATATTATGGAAGAAGACAAAAAAGTTATTATAGTCTTGGGTCAGGACGGTAGATGTGTACTGTTGTTTGCCTCATGTAAATCAGGACTGCTCCATTCTCCTCCTTGACAGAGATGAACAATAATGCTTTTGCTAGATCAATTGCCAGGTACCATGACTTAAAGTTGTATTAATCTGCTCCAGAAAAGAAACCACAACTAACTGAGCACCTGCAACTAGGGCTTCTGCTTGGTCACCTTTGTAGTAGTCCATTCTCAGCTTCCAGCATCCATCTGGTTGTTGTATCCACAAGACTGGTGAATAAAATAGAGGGCGTATGGGGACTACAACGCCTGCCTCCATTAGGTCTTCAAGGGTGGTACTAGTATCTTCTGTTCCAATCAGAATGCGATATTGTCTTTGATCTGCTGATCTTGGCTTGGGGTGGCGACAGGAGACGTTTTAGAGAACCCCCTCACCGTAGCTGCCACTCCATCTGTGCAGCTTCTTATAATAATTGTGCCAACATTGCTTCTGATAGTTTAGCACTTCAACGTGGCCTCTGTTTTTTAGGAAGCTTGTCATTCTCTCTGCTGTCAGGGAATCCAGTTCTGTAATGACTTCTACTGTCAGTCCTGGCCTCAGCAATGTGGGGACCTTTTTCACTAATGCAAACATAGTGAGCTGGTGAGTTTTCTGGCCTTAAGTAGTATATGTATGTAAGCTTTCCTACTTCTCTTAATCTTTAAAGAATATTCTTTGTCAGTCA
>NW_007729497.1:67413-68475 GCF_000696425.1 Galeopterus variegatus
CCAATCATATGTTGGTTTCTAAGAGGGTTGTTATTGACTGAATTGTGTCTCCCTAAAAATTCATAGGTTGAAGCCCTCACCCCCAATGTGACTGTATTTGGAGATAGGACCTTTAAGGAGGTAATTAAGGTTAATCGATATCACAAGGATGGAGCCCTAATCTGATAGGACTGGTATTTTTATAAGAAGAGGAAGAGACACCGGGAGAGTGCACACACAGAGGAAAGGCCCTGTGAGGACACAGAAGACAGCCAGACATCTGCAAGCCAAGAAGAAAGTCCTTTGGAGAAATCAATCCTGCTGGCACCTTGATCTTGGACTCCAGTCTCCAGAATTGTGAGAAAATAAATTTTTGTTATTTAAGCCATCCGTTCTGTGATATTTTGTTATGGCAGCCTAGGAGACTAATATAGGAGTCACTAAAAGAAAGTTACTATAATAGCACAAATATATCCCCCTTAACTAGGAATAAAATACATTCTGTTTTTTAATCCCTGTTTTTGCTATGCGCCACAGCATTTCTGGCATTTCTGTTTCACCTAGTAAGGGGTGTCACTTACATGCAGTTTGCCAGGCTATCCCAGCAATATTATTGCACCATTTCCTGAGGTCCTCAACGGGGTGTTATTAAATCCTGTATCCTGGGAAGGCACTCTCACATCAAAAAGCCCTTCCTCATGTAACTTTATTTTCCTTCCCTTCCTCTATCACCCTCAGAATCCATTCACCTTTGAGCTCCTGCTGATATTTATTAGCTAAATCCACCTCCTTCAAAGTGTAGTCCCTTCTTTCTTTCTTTTTTTTTTTTTTCCTTGATAATCTTAGCATCTTCATGGCTGGGCTATGTTGTAATTTAACCCTGGTGGGCCGAGCCCGTGGCGCACTCGGGAGAGTGCGGTGCTGGGAGCACAGCAGCACTCCCACCGTGGGTTTGGGTCCTATATAGGGATGGCCGGTGTGCTCACTGGCTGAGTGCGGTGTGGCCGGTCTCAAAAAAAAAAAAAACAAAAAAACTTAACCCTGGTTATTAGTTTGACTACCAGTACAAGAGTTGAGGGTATA
>NW_007729497.1:69643-71073 GCF_000696425.1 Galeopterus variegatus
GCCCGTGGCGCACTCGGGAGAGTGCGGTGCTGGGAGCACAGCAGCACTCCCGCCGTGGGTTTGGGTCCTATATAGGGATGGCCGGTGTGCTCACTGGCTGAGTGCGGTGTGGCCGGTCTCAAAAAAAACAAAACAAAAAAACTTAACCCTGGTTATTAGTTTGACTACCAGTACAAGAGTTGAGGGTATATTCTAAAGGAGAAATATGTTGTCTTGCTAAGCAGCAGTCTCTGCATTAACAAACTCTCAGTTATTCAGTTTTATGTTCCATTCTTGTTGACCCAGCATCCTTAGAATTGGTTCCAAAGTTATTCTGCTGATTTGACTGGCATATGCTGGCTAGGTCCTGTGGCTCCTTTGGACCATTGTGTTTTTTCCCTTTGCAGGCTCAGCACTTCCCCAGCCAGTTGTGAGTCACTCCTAGTTATTGGCCACCTGGCCAGGAGAGGAGATGTTGCAAATCCTGAGTGGGACTTATGTTCTCTTGCAGGGACGAGTCATCTGCATCATCTTCAAGCAAGGGGAAGGCAGGAAGTACTAGTCTCTTATGGGGAGGAGACTTCTGTAGGCCCACAAAGTCCATGGGAACCTGATGACCAAAATTGTTGAGTGCATCAAACCAGGTGTTCTTTTCTGAAGTTTTGGGTCTTCACATCTTCCTAATTTGGGCCCTTATTTTGGTGTAGCAGATTTTCCAGTTGAATTCAACCATATCCAGAGCCTTTGTTCTTATAATTAAGTTCTGTATCTGATCCCTAAAGATTTTTTTTTTTACCCTCTGTTTGTAGGAGATGGGATTCTTTTTATTTACTGACAAGGAGGCTCTTTGGCTGTCACACTTAAGCTTCATTTGATGATTGTATTTGTTCTCTATTGCTGTTATAACAAGTTATCAAACACTTAGTGGTTTAAAGCAATACAAATTCTCTCTATAAGTCAGAAGCCTGATTTGGGTCTCACTGGGCTAAAATCAGAGTCAGCAGAGCTGTGTTTCATTCTGGAGGCCCTAAGGGAGAACCCGTTTCCTTGCCCTTCCCAACTTTTTCTGGCTTCCCTGTGTATCTTGGCTCATGGTCTGTGTTTTCCATCTCCATAGCTGGCAACACTGCATCTCCCTGTGCCTTTCTTCCATAGTCATATCTCCCTCTGGTGCTTGCTTCTTCCTCTGTCTTCCACTTACAAAGACCCTTATAAGTACATTGAGCCTGTACTGATAATCCAGGATGTTCTGTCTGTTTTAAGGTCAGCTGATTAGTAACCTTAATTACATCCACAACCTTAATTCCTCTCTGCCATGCCAACTCACATATTCAGTTTCCAGGGATTAGAATGTGGACATTTTTGGGCCGGCCCGGTGGTGCACTGGTTAAGTGCCCCGCTTGGGAAGCGCGGCGGCGCTCCCGCCCGAGGGTTCGGATCCCACATACGGA